>NW_020664446.1:42093138-42099075 GCF_002925995.2 Terrapene triunguis | reverse complement strand
AAATTCAGAGGCAGGAAATGTCCTGGTGACAGCATGCTCAGCCTTAATGAGGCTGGAGGACCAAATCCCTTACACTGCACGACTGCAACCCCCTGGGCTGATAAAGGAATGGCAAAAATGGGCTCTTATGTGCTGCCCAGTGTAACCCTCCTTAGTCAAAAGGAGGGTGGTCATGATGTGCGTAGTCCCAGGGTGGAACTGTAAGAAGTACTGAAAGGAGGGGAGGGAAAGAGAGGGTGTGTGGAATCCTCAGGGCCCGATGAAAAATACCCTCCCTCGCTATGATTTATGTCCCCTTTAATATTAAATAGACAATAAATATTCTCTTCTTTGCTATGCTACTGCCAAGAGAGTGATCTCAGGCCTGTGAGATGCTGATTAACAGGACACTGAGGCAAATCTGCACAAATTACAAAGGTCAGGAAAGCACCAGCTCTCAGGAAAAGATGGGCTGGAATTGCTCAAGAAACGTAGGGAAGGAGGTTCTGTATTCTAAAACAAGTGGATATGTGTGCATGTTAAAAGTGAATAGGTGCAAGTGAGCTACCTGTACATGTGTGTGTGTGTGTGTCTATGCAAACTTCTGTACATGAGGGGGGAGGGGGAGTCACCAAAGAGCGGGTGTTCATACCTCCATGTGTGTGCATACATACCTCTCTGTGTGTGCAGATGCACACAGTTGTGTGTGTGTGTGTCTGTGTGCATGCATGCAATCAAATACATGTGCCCACGTGTGTTTAAAATAAAGGCCTGGAGGTGTAAAGAAACAGATCATATTCCAGGAAAATGCATTGCAGTGTGGATTCTGCCAGTCCACTGGGGCCCATTATACTAACAGTGTGTCCATTCAGCCTGATATATAAATTACTAATGTAAATTAATGGATAATTGAAGCCCTTTAGTCCTAAATATTTAAATTATTTAACAGGCAATTAAAGGAGGGAGAGGGAGGGGACAAAAGAGAGAGATAGAGACTAACTCCATAAAGTAGAAAAGGCTAACTTGGGCACAAAAACCAGCTGACAATCATTTATTAAAGGGATACTGTCATCTTAATTTTGTTTTCCCCAGTTTCAGCCAGAGCATCTTTTAAGCAACATGTCCTGAATTGTTTTTTGTTTTTTTTAATTGTTAAAAGACTTTTTCACTGATCTTTATAAGGGTGTTTTCAGCATGGAAAAAAATGACTAATTAGCTGGGTATACAGAGGAACAATGAAACTGACTAAAAATTATTACAAGTAGTCCCTAAGATTACTATAACTGAAAGCAATTAGCCGATATTTATAGTAACCTTAGGGACTATTTGTAATGATTGTAGGTACAATATTTTCAGACAGAAATATGATTTTTTTTTCAAGTTGATGGTGCCGCCTTTAATATTTCCATTTCTTTCTTCCTGAGCTATTTGGTATCTCATTCAGCTTCCTATTTATTCCCATAAATGAATAAATCAAAATACTTGGGCCACAGATCCTATTTAAAATGGTCTAAAGTGCTATCCTTCTCACTCACTCTCTCTCCAGGGCTGTCTTATTTCTCTGTCTCTCAGTGCTCTCTCTAAATATATTGCATATGGTAAGGGTTGCAAGCACAATTAATTATCCTATTTACCTACCTGTCTTTGATGTCACTGAAGCATTTCAGGTAAAAGGGGCTGTGCTCAATACTGTATATACTCATTCATAATTGCACACGTACACGCACAAAATACGCTGTATATCAAGAACACCAAAATATACTCCTAATGCATTTTGATAGAGCTTTCCTTACCCACAGGGAAGGAGAATCCTATCCAGAAGTATTATATGTGTGTGTTTAATAGCCCACAGTTCCTACATGACAGCCAGAATCAGGTTATCTAAGTGTTCAACCTATATAGGAAACGTGCTTCATTCCCAACCACCTCAAGACATTCCCACCATTTCTCTGATGGCTGGAAGAGATAACAGAAAATGCCCAGTGGCCGACTGAGAAAAGGTATCATATGGGAAAAAACGTTTAACAAAAGAAGTGTGTAGGGTGTTGAGGGGTGGGGGAGAGGTGAAATGCCCCAAGACAATAGTGAATAGATTTCAAATTATATCCTGAACTTGTCAGTTGCATGGGAGCAGGGTTATAAAAGCCTTTTTTCATTTTGTTTGTAGTCCAAAACAAATACATACACACAAAAAAGCTAAATGCGGAGGAGCCAGACAGGAAGTGAAAAACATCTGGGAAACATCTGGCCGTTGTTACGTTGCAAGCCTACAGTGGCTGGATTCTCAGGGTACCTGGTGCCATGTCTCAGAAATAATGAAAGACTAAATAGTCTGTTGCCTCTTGTCCCTTCTTCCCTAAACTCCCACCCCTGCCCTTTTGATTCTGAAGGGCACTACATGTATGGGGCTCTCACTGTTGACAGGGTCTGGTTCAATCCATCTCATCGGATACATAATGCAGCAATTCCTAAACATCCCAGGATTAGATCAGGTCTCCTTCTCTCCGCAGGACTCCCCCCCCCCTTAAATCCCTCTCTTTGCCTAGTTAAACGGGTAAGTCCACTGTACTATAAATACACACACACCTGGCATAAACATTTACATACACACACCAGGACAGAGAGAGCTGTGTAGCAGTGACATCTCTTTTTGCAGCATCTGTATTGCCAAACCAGTCAGTGACAATAGATCTGAGTCTAAAATAACTTATCACGATTACAGCCCACAGGAGAGTGAGATGAAGGGTTCGTGGTATATCTCCGGCAGCCAGACTGACCCCATGGAATAACGGAAGGTGCGCAGTGTATTTCAAACAATTGCAACAGCTTTGCTATGGCCCAGCAGAGACAGCAAGGGGACTAATGACACACTGCATTGGCAGCAGCTGTGACAGCCCTGCTATAGCATGGTACTGAGATGGAGGGAGCATGTGATGTGTCCCTGGAGAAAGCTCTGCTACAGCCCCTGGAGACAGAAGGGGGGGAAATGGTCCACCCTGGTTTACCAAACCCCACCCCTATGGGCTAATCCTTGATGAGCAACACAGCAGGACCTGCACATTCAGCTTTTTCCACTCTCCCAACAACTCCTGAGGTGAGGCACACAAGGTTCAGAGCTCAAAAGCAAGCGGAGGAGGGTGGGGGAAATCAGTCTCCCCCAGTAGTACAGCACCTCTGAGTCGCTGAGCTCCCTGGAGCTCTCTCCTACTCCAAGCACATATGTCATCCCCAGCAAAGCTGGCATTTGGGAGCGGAGCCAGGTGGAGGGAACAGAACAGGGGGAGCGGGAAAAAAAAAAAGGCGCCACCCGCTGCGGCGCTTTTACTGACGGGGCGGCACCTCGGCGGCGGGACCGTCACTCGCTCCGCGGGTCTTCGGCGGCATTTCGGTGATGAAGCTTCAGTGCCGCCGAAGACACCCGGAGCGAGTGACGGTCCCGCCGCCGAGGTGCCGCCGAAGACCCGGAGCGAGTGAGGGTCCCGCCGCCGAGGTGCCGCCGAAGACCCGGAGCGCCGCCCCGTCAGTAAAAGCACCGCAGCAAGTGGCGCCTTTTTTCCCCCCGCTCCCGGGTGAGCAAAATTAAAAAGGCGCCACTTGTGCTCGGTGGGGGAGCGGCCGCTGCCCCGCTCCCTCCTAGCTACGCTACTGGCCACATGTTGCCCTGATGTTCAAATCACCTTTCACTGCCCCTGCTTCCTTCTAAGGAGGATTGACAGGATCCTGCCCAGAAGTTATGGGGCTGTGGGTATTTTCTTTCTTAATCTCAATGCCCATTTAACGTAACTTTAGACACATGATCAGAAATCTCTGGATGCTGCAGAGATTATGGGCCCGATTCCTGAGTCCACTCCAGTGGAGCAAAGCAGTCAGAAAGTAGGCTCAATTGGCTCCCTGTGGATTCCCTCTAAGTGAGAGAGAAGCTCCTGTGGTAGAGAGCCAGTGTAGCAATTCTGCATTGTCCCACCTCCCAGCCCCAGGAAAAAAGGGTGATCTTGGGAGAAGGGGTGTGTGAACAGGTTCTTTCACACTCTGGCAACCCCCTGATACTGAGCAGGCCCCCAGGGAGCTGCCAGCAGCTATGTGTAATGTAGAGCAGCCCCAAAGCTGCTTCCAATTATGCTAAGAACCCCAAGATCACTTCTTCCCCCCCAACCCAACTGTGCTGAACATATTTCAGCCACAGTTGATGTTCTAACCCTTTTTCTCTGTTTAGGGATACTTAACCCACAGGGAAATCTCATTTAACACTCATTTTACACTAGTGTAACTCCACTGACTTCAGAAAAGCTATGCCTGACTTACAGAGATGTAACTGAGAGGAAAACTCAGCCTGCCATGTGTGGAGCTGCTGTATAAAACAGCAGCAGTTTGGCCAAAGGTGTGGGAGAAAGAGGTAGAACTTTCAGTGAACTCTGCTTCATTTAGGTACAAGGTGAGACCAGAAGCAAGTCGGCAGCTAACATAAGGGTAGGATTTTTTTGCAGATCATCAGGGAGTGAAGCTGCTTTAGAAGGTGTTTAGAGCAAGTCATGGTTCTCATGTTTACTGTTAGCATCTGTGCTTTCTGAGCAGGGAGAGGAGGTTCCGACTCATTCTGTGAAAAGTCCCAGGATTAGTGGTTTGCATTTTCTAACAGTGAGGATTAAAGACAGCTCCCTGATTTTACAGCCAAAGCTTTGCTGGACCAAACAGGTGTCAAAGTGATAGACACGCTCCCGGGTTGCAGAACATCTGGTGTCCTGTTGTTCATTTGTTAATGCCGTACATATGTATGCCGGCAGTGCTAGTTTGAGTTTCGGTGTACAATGCTCAGCGCGTCACTATCACATGCAAACTCTCGGGAGCTACAATACAAGTGAGGTCAATACTATATCATTCAGGACTGAGGCTCCTCAGAGCACTACAGCTGACACCCCATGGAATATGGTGACTGAGTTGCACGCCATCCTCTGGATGATAGATTAAACCAAGGGCCCTTCAGATGAGCTCTCAGATGGTTGCTGTGAGGTGCAGCGCGATAACCCCAAAGTCCCACCCAACATTCCTTCTCTTAATGAACCAGCTTCTAGAGTTCAAGGCTGTACACAAACACTATTGTCAAGTGCATAATGGCTGCAGCATTGGCCAGCCATCACTGTACTAACCCCCCCAGATCTAACTCACTGCTCTGTAAAGCACTTTGGCATCCCACAGGCATAGGCGTGCGCAGCCTATTTCATTAGGGTGTGCACCCAGGGAGCCCTGCCCTAGCCCCGCCCCCGCCCTGCCCCCATCCACTCCCTCCTACTTCCCGCCCCCTGACTGCCCCCCTCAGAACTCCCAACCCTCCCTGCTCTTTGTCCCCTGACTACCCCATCCTGGGACCCCTGCCCCTAACTGCCCCCCAGGACTCCTCCCCCATCTAAGCCTCCCTGCTCCTTGTCCCCTGACTGCCCCCCTAGGACCTTACCCCCTACCTGTCCCCTGACTGCCCCAACTCTTATCCACACCCACGGCTATCCAACCGCTCCCCGCCCCCTGACAGACCGCAGGACTCCCATGCCCCATCCATCCCCCCCCCGGCTCCCTGACTGCCCCCTCCAGAGACCCCCTACCCCTAACCACCCCTCCGGGATCCCACCCCCTATCCAACCCACCCTGCTTCCTGTCCCCTGACTGCCCCCACCCCTTATCCAACCCCCCTGGCCCTGGACCCCTTACCATGAGATGAGGCTCCTAGCCTCCACGCGGAAGAGCACAGCCCCAGCTCCACAGGGGGGATGAGAGACAGAGGGGCTCAGGCCAGCTCCACACAGAGTGGGGTCTGGGCTGAAGCCCTGCAACTTTTGCCACTAGGGTGGCTGGGGCTCCCGAGATGGGGACTTCAACCCCACATCTTCTGCCAGGGTCCAGGGCTTCTCCTCCCTGCCCCAGTGTGGCTCCTCTTCCTCCCCCCCCCCCCCCCCCCCCCCCCCCCCC
>NW_020664446.1:42064465-42093038 GCF_002925995.2 Terrapene triunguis | reverse complement strand
CTCCCCCCCCCCCCCCGGCGCCGCCCCCGCCGGGGTCCGGGCCCCCCCCCCCCCAGTGCAGCTCCTGCCGGGGTCCGGGCTTCTCCTCTCCCCCGCCCCCAGTGCAGCTCCTGCCGGAGTCCGGGCTTCTCCTCCACCTCCCCAGTGCAGCTCCTGCCGGGGTCCGGGCTTCTCCTCCACCCCCACTCCCTCCCTCCACGTGGCTCCAGCCCCGTCCAGGGCTTCTCTTCCCCCACCCCCACGTGGCTCCTGCCGATATCTGGAGCTTCTCCTCCCATTGCACCCAGCCCTAGCCTAGCTGGGCTCCAGTGGGTCACCTGCTGCCTGCTGTGGCCGGAGTCGAGCCTGGCTGGCAGGGACGCCATGGCCACCAGCCCAAGAGGTGCGGGGCGGACCTAGGTAAGCAGGGGCTGGCTGTGCTGCTGCTGATAGCACCACACTCCTGCCCACACCTAACCCTAAGGCTTTTTTTTTTTTTTTTTTTTTTGAGACTCACTCAGCCCCTGATGGAGCAGGGAGCAGTTGATCTGAGCCTGCCCCGCAAACAGCTGAGGAGGGGAGGGTGGAGGAGCAGCCTTCCCAGCCGGAGCGCAAGGCATTAGGGTGTGCCTAGGCACACCCGGCACACCCTGTGCACACGCCTGTGCCCACAGGTACAGCAGGTGCTACAAAGAAGGAAACGACACTGTATTTGCTTGAGTCACTACAAGCAGGGCTGACAGCTTGCCTGTACTAGAGTGGCTCTCTCCCATCCACCCTCTGAAACACACTAGTTTGGAAGGCAAGTAGGACCTAGGCTCTGCCTCAAGAGGACCAGGAGAGAAAGAGAAAGTGAAGGGAAAAGATTAGAGCTGAGAGGAGAAGGAGGGAAAAAACCCTGAAGGTAAAAACAGGGAGGGGAGGGGAAAAATCACAAAAAGGGAAGAGTTGTTTTGGGAGGAAACAGAACGGAAACACTTAATTATAGATTAGTCTTGGGGGGAGGGAACACACCCAGGGGCAATGTAAGTTATTTAATTTTTTTTTTTAAACATAGAAAGTTTGCTTTACACCAGATTTTGAACCCATGGTGGTTGGGCTGTGGCTGGGAACCCTCCCCACCAAAAGAAGCTCCCCAAAACAGCCTTTAGCTGTACAGAGGTACAACTCCCTCTCTACTAGTAATATTAAAGTAGCACCTAGAGGTCCCTTCCCAGATTAGAGCTCCATTGTGTCAGGCACTGTCACAGGCCTCTGCCCCCAAAACATTTCAGTCTAAACAGACAAGACAGACCAAGGGTGGGAAGGAAAAGTGGGCCCAAGGAGGTGAAGTGATTTGCCCAAGGTCACACAGCAGGTCAAGGGCAGACAGGGGCGGCTCTAGGTTTTTTGTCGCTCCAAGCACGGCAGTCAGGCGGCCTTCGGCGGCACACCTGCAGGCAGTCCACTGGTCACGGGGATTCGGCGGCGTTTCTGCGGGTGATCTGCCGGTCCCGCGCCTTAAGCGTACCCGCCGCCTGACTGCCGCCATCACGGCGACCGGCATGCTGCCCCCCGCAGCTTGCCACCCCAGGCACGCGCTTGCTGTGCTGGTGCCTGGAGCCGCCCCTGAGGGCAAAGCAGGAAACACAAGGACATAGCTAGTGCTGTACTGGATCAGCATCCAATCCCTTTCTGAATCTTTTTGAATTGTGCTACGTTAGTAGATCCAGGCCTTATGGCATCTAGTATAATGCCCATTCCACTGGATTATGCGCTCCCGCCCCCCTTCCCTTCCCAGACCCAATAACCCTTTCATGTTATTAAATCACATTTTCTTTTTCAGAGAAATCTGACAAGCCAAATTCAGCCCTGGCACCAGGAGGTAAAACAGCACTGAAGAAGTTACATGTGCTTGACACCACAGCTACATTTGGCTAGACAAGCAGGCAGACTGTCTCTTGAAGACATTTGAACACATACAGCAGGAGGGCAAATAGACTATTTCAATTAAGAAAAAGAGCAGAAGGTGTTGGATTCTGGCAGGCTGTTTGGAACGGCTCTATTTCAGCTGTAAACAGTTAAGAATCCTTCATCACCCTCAACACCTATGCCACTCACACATCCCCTGACCAATGCAAAATCCCAGCCCCCACCCCCCTCCGAAATCCACACTGAGGCAAGTACAACATCTAGAAGGCCAGGATCCAGAGTCACTTCAAACGGGGATGAATTCACAGAGCCCCCACCAATATTCGTGATCAGGACCAGACGGTGAGATAAACTGACTACCAAGAAACAGCTTATGGTGGGATTTCTTCACACAGCCACTCTTTACTCAGCAGTGCTCTCCTTGGGAGTCTCTCAAGAACTACCCAGGAGCGCCATGCTAGAGCACCACCTGGGGGCACAGAAAGGGGGAATAAGGACCCCCCCACACACACACACACACATACTTTCTATCTTCTTTGAAATGCCGTGAGGTCACAGAAGAACAGACAGTGTGATGGGAAGCCCCTTTCCCACACTGCTCAGCTTAATTCAAAGGCTTGTTTATGACAACTGGAAATCACAATATAGTTTGCCAGCATGCACTCCAGGCCTGTAGCCCAACAATGGGAACGCAGACTGGCTGCTGCCTTTGGGATCCACAGCCTGGAGATAATTCTGTACGACCTCACCCAGAAACTTGCCACCTTTGCAAAAGCTGGTTTCATTTTCACTTCTAATATGAGCCCCTTGGTGGCCAGACTGGATCCCACAACAATGGCCACCAGCCCTCCTGATAAGTTAGCATCAATGCTGCATTTCAATTAAAAGCACAGATCAGTGGATTAAAGATAGAGGCCTCCTCACAACTAATCCCCTAGTTAAATAAAACCACCACCCTATCTATGGGAAGCCTCATGCAGTTTGGGGCCCATTGGACTCAGCAGGGAGCATGACTTAAGGCAAGTAACAGCATCTTTATCTGCTGTTTGTGCCTGTCCTTTAGTACAATTTGCAATGCCAGACAAGGCAGTTTTCCTTTTCCTCACTCCCTCATGGACTCAGAGTCTTACATGACAACATGGAAGCCACTAATAAAGTGTCAGTCACACTTGAGAGAGTGTTTGATGTAATGGAGTCATGTTGATGATAAAGATGTAAGGCTGGGAGTTTCAAAGGAGCCTATGGGAGTTGGGTGCCCAGTTCCCACTGAATTTCCATGGGAACAGGACGTCTAACTTCCTCAGCCTCCTTTGAAAAATCCCAGCTAAATAGGTTTGAAAAAAGTGAAAAGCGAAGCTGACTACAGAAAACAATGCAATAGTAGTGACACATGCTATTGTGTCTTTTAACTCTATTGTACAAAGCTTTTAAATTTATCAGGGCTCACGTCTCTTTCAATACACAATGAAATAGTCTCCGAGGGAAGTGGTGGAAGCCCATGGGACATTTAAAACAAAAACTGGACAAAGCAATAGAAATAATCCTAGAGCAGGGCCTAGATGATCTAATAGGTTTTTTCCATCTCTAATTTCTCACTCCTTTCCTTCTTCTCCTATTTTAAACATGGCTTTGTAGTTGCTGATAAGTACAGTCACTTGACGTGAGAGGAGTTTTGTTTTTCAGTATGTGGCCTGTAACCAATCACTGAGGAGTTTGCAACCATGGAAGACAATTAGGGGCATAAGTGACAAAAACTATTGCATGGATGGAGTTCTTATTTGTAGTCTAACGTACCCATCTTAATGGACAGATTGTCTGCCAAACACCTTTGCTCCTACTTCCAACTGTGTTGACTGTCTCCCCTCTCATTCACAATTGCATTTCATCCCTGAGCCAAGAGCAACTGCTTACATGGGAAAGTAACATTAGGAAAGTATTTATGTATTTTTAGAGATCAAGAAGAGTTTTTGGAAAAAAGAATGAAGAAATTACTGTGTTTATATTCCATTTACTCTCTCCCTCCCCTCTGTTTGTTCTGTTCCTCTTTCCCCCTTTGCCCCAGCACATGCTTTTCTGCTGCCTGGTCCCACTTCTCGTCTCAACTGCTCCTCTTTTCTCCATCATCATGGCACATTCTTCAAGGTTCAAGGACATCAATCTACAGCAGATCCATGTCTGTCTATTAATAAAAACAAGCCTTTCTGCCTAAAGCAGCATGCTGGGATAGCAACAGGTGAACGTGTGAACTAGCTAGGACTCAGTTGAACATGAAAACTGCTAGCTTGAGACCAGAGTTAGGGTTGAGAGTCTGGTGGGAATAGGAGCTGGAAGCAGCCTCATAAGCAAAGGCAGTGAAAGTAAAGCTTAATGATTTGTTTTGACTGAGTTAATGGATGCAACCATACAAGCTTGAGATGCCTAGCTGAGAGGGAGGGAGGACAGGTGTCAGTGCTGTATTCTCAGAACCCATAGAGAGACAGCATTACGAAAAGAAAATGACTGTCCCATTGTGGGAGGGGGAGTTTGCTGAGGCAGCACACTTGAACAAGAGCTACCAGAAAACTGCCTCTTGCATAATCAAGTCCTCTGCAATGTCTCTCCTTTATTTCCCATGCTACAGGTTTATTGTTTAGACATAGCCAGCCAAGAGAGAGGGGGGAAGAGAGGGAAAGGAAGAGGAAAAAAAAATGAGGGGGAAGGTCCTTGAGCCCAGCTCCATAGCCCAAGCCCTGCGAGCCCAAGTCAGCTGACACAGGCCAGGCATGGATGTTTAACTGCAGCGTAGACTTACCCTAACACTGTGAGGCAGCAGGAGGCTCCCCGTGCAAGTAGTGCTGTTGCACCGACTAACTGGCAGGTCAAGCTGCAGCTCTGGCGGGGTCAATAACATACCTGTGCCTGGAGGTCATCTGACCCAGGCCCTGCCCAGTTTGGCAGAAGATGGTGAAAATCTTGCAAGAACAGTTGACTTCATGAGATTTTCTCCAATCGGAATGGAAACAACTTGTGAGACCAACTGATCTCAAAGAGATTTCCGCCATTTGGGGTCAAAAATCTCATGAGCACAATTCAACCTTGAAGTCTGGTCCAAATCTAGAGCCAGATTCTGCCACTCTTACTAACCCTGGGTAGCATCTTACTCCATTAGTGGTGTCAGTGGAGGTACCTGTAGAGCAGTGGTTCCCAAACTGGGGTTCGTGAACCCCTGGGGGTTCGCAAAATGTTCCAGGGGGTTCTCGGGAAAAAAATCCCTAATGGCGGACAGAGCTGTCCCTAAGGAACCTGGGCAGCACGGGGCCAGCAGCCCGGAGCCCCTGGACTTCCAAGAGCTAAGCAGATCAAAGCAAGCCTCTCTATCACATTGAGGAGATTTAAACTTCAAGACTCCTTATAAGAAATGGAAAGGGAGGTGGATATTTTTTGCTGTTTTTAAAATGAAATAGGCAGCTAGTGTTGTTTTTAAAATTATTATGAAGAACAAGTTTAAGCTTTGTTGTAATGTGCGTTGTTTGCCTGGACTGCTCAAGACCTGAATGCTTGTGTAGGAGGAACTCTTTGAGTTGGCTTCTTAAATACCTTCCTGCTGTTTCACATCTGATACTCCTTGATGAAACATAGGAACCTTGTCTTATAACAGGCTTATTCAAAGTGATACAAGCTACGATAGCGAGATCTTGGAAGAGTGTTGCCGTTTTCATAATGTAATAAAAATACTGTAATGATAAATAATAATTAATAATAAATAGTGTGTAATAAGCATGTCATAAAAACAAATTGTGTATTTCCAAGATCACTGCTTTTATAATTTATACTCGGGTAAAGGAGAAAATCCCTCGAAATATTCATTTTTAGGAGGGAGTTTGCAAGACTTGACATTTTCATGAAAGGGGTTCACAGGTTGTTAAAGTTTGGGAACTACTGCTGTAAAGCAAGGTGCCACTCACTATGGGTAAGAGGGGCAGAATCTGGTCCATAATATGAGTCCATCTATCATATCACATCTGTTAATTACTGATGCTTTTCACCTGTTAGCTCAGATTCACCTGCAAGACTAAGGTTGGTCACCCATGGGTGAGGCATGGGGACATTGTGTCCCCAAACTGAAAGCCTTGGGCAGGCATGGAATTTGCCCCTCCTCATCCCCGTTGGCCTGGCTGGAGCTGCCCCCCCCCCCCCAATATAGAAGTCAAACTATGCCTATGTGGTCATCTCTCCCCAGTGGCGCTGGAACACTTTTAATAGTAGGGGTGCTAAAAGCCAGCTCCCTTAGCCTGTCCGTGCCCCCCACCCCACCCCCCCGAGCTGAGGCCGGGAGCAGGGCTGTGTCTCCAGGAGGGTGGGACCCAAACAGAGGTAAGGGGGCCGAGGACGGGGTGGACACGGGATCAGAAGTGGAGTCCCGGGCACAGGGCCGGGAGCACACGTGTGGGACCAGGCACAGGGCCGGCAGCCAGGACCACATATGTGGGGCCAGGAGTAGAGCCTCGCGTAAAACCTGAGGGTGCTGCAACACCTCCCGTGCCTATGCCTCTCCCTTAAGACATGGATTCCACCTGACAGCTCTGGCCTTTTGCTTCACAACTTCCTTGATGCTAGCAACTTCCACCAGTAGGGGGGCACTGGGAGATCCTGAGGCGGTACCAAATCTTGGCTTTCCCACACATTAGTAAGTGGGACTTTGTTATTAGCCACACACACTCTCTTACTCCTACAGTGCCCTCTGTCACAAGTTCTTCCTTCTCATTGATTTTATCATGTCATTTATTTATTTGAATTGTCCCTAATTCCCGCCTCAGCAAGTAATAAGCAGCAGCGTTAAGTTATTTGTAATTAACTTAATGAGGTGGTACACTGCCAGGATTCTGTGCCCTTGCTTTGCCCCCCCTCCCTCCTACACACACAGGAAAGCAAATGAAGGCTGCCTGTCGTAATTACCTGCAAGTCTGTAAATGCAAACAGGCTCAGAAATCAGGTTCCCATTAACATTCCATCTTCCACTCCTCTCCCTTTCCTACCTCTACTCCTCTATCCCTCCCCCCTCCACACACACACACACAGTCTTCCCAACTCACTATAATTAGGAAAAGTTAATCTAATTTCAGATTTTATTATCCTTAACCTAACACAAGGATTAAAAACTTTATTAAGAAAGCCATCACTGTGCAGTCCGAGGAGACGGCAGCCACAGAAAATTCTGAAGCAGCCCTGAAAAGAGCAGCTGTGGACAGAAGACGCTTTAAAGATGCATGTTTTGTGGATGCACAAGGTACACCGGCAGCCCTTATGTGCAGGGCCCACTACATGTGTTTCTTTAGCAGAAACAAACAGGAGTGAGTACTGTGCCATCCTGAGAGAACATTTATCCGAAAATGAGACAACTCAGTAGAGCTCAGCGCTCTGCCTGGTTCTGGCTTGGCACGAGCATAGGGAGTGCCTTGCATCGCTCAGCAGCAATTCCTCAGGGCAATAAGGATGCAGCACTGAGGAGAGATCCATCCAGCCACTGAAACCCAGCTTGTAGGCAGATGAGAGAGTTTCACTTTCATTTCAAGTCTCACCCTGCGAGGAGGCAAGTCTTCACTTCGATGCTGGTGTCTGCATTTGGAGGGTGCTGTCTCAGTGCCTGAAAATGTTGTGTACAGGGTGAAGGCACAAGCCCCAGAGGACAAGCACAAATAGGGGTCAGTCATACTTGTGGTCAGGGGAAGTAAGCTGGGGGAAATGACAGAAGCACTCCTTAGAATTCATACCTGGAGATGGGGGGGAAAGAGAGAGGTAACAGTCCTCTGTCTCCTCAGAGAATTGGGGACTGGGGGTGTGAATTCAGGAACCATGTGAATGGGATCTGAGTCCTCCTCCCTTGTTTACTACAGGCACCTCGCCATGCTACAGCTTCTTCAGGAGACAGAGGGTACCTAAGCCCTCAGCTGAGACAGGAGTGAGAGGCGCTGCTAAAAGAAACATTTACAGCCTTCTAAGAAGGAGCCCGCTGACAGCTTAATGACCTTTTTGTTTTCCAAACAGTGGTTTGATATTTACGACCTGAAAGGGAAAGATGCAAGGAGGCAGACAATCACAGGGCTATCAGGCCTTCTGTTTCTGACCTACTGCCATCCCGTCCTCTTCCAAGTAGCTCCGGGAAGCCATAAAAAATGATTTTATTTCAGCTTTTTTTTTTCTTCTTCCCCAAAACTTTTTTTTTTTTTGGTGGCCATTTCTTTTTAATGTTTGCCCCAAGGAAACACATCAAACATTAATGCTGGAAAGTTTCAAAGAAACCACACTGGAAACGAGAGCATGTGTGCATTCCAGACCCTCCCCAATGCATAGTGGAGGAGATCTCCCTTTCATTGTATCTCAGAGTCCTTATTTTATGGTTGATTGGCTAAAAAAAGTGGGTTGGGAGGAGGGTTACTGATGACTTAGGCTAACATGAAGGCTCTGATGCTGGGTTTGGTGCTACAAAGGAAGATAACCTCTTTTAAAAACTACAAACAAAATCAATAGAGTTATTTTTGGTCTCAAGCATGCAACAAAATTGCATGTGGGTTCTCACAATAGCCACCTGCCTCTTTATACTGCCAGACAGGAGACCTTGGGAAAAGTGCTCTGACCCTCACTCCAGTCCTCTCACATTTTCAAAAGAGCTCAGCTCCCAATTAGGTACCAAATTACTTGATCAGATTTTCCTAAGTGTTCTGCTCTCAACAGGTCACAATGGGAGCTGAGTATCTGGAAACGTGGCCTTTAGCATGGAAGTGTAGGTACATGGGAGTGTATGTGTATCCGTACACCCCTACAGGGATACAGTATTACCCTCAGAGGGTCTTCCCCCAGGGAATAGGTGGGATGCTCCCTCTTATCTTCATTGAGGCACTGTGTTCCCAATACCACATGAACATGGCGAGCAATATGTGTAGGAAGCACTGCTTTGTCATAACAATAGTGTAACTACAGTGATTTATGTAAAAAATACATCTAGAGCACATCGGTATTTTGTGAAGTACCCAAAGATGTTGTTGAACAAAGCAGTGCAGCAGGTTAAGAGATGTCTTCAGATTTTTTCTCATTAAGTGTTGTGGAGATAAATATTTATTGACATAAAATATCCAATATTAACCAGTATTAAAGGAATGCCCATGGAAGACTCAGCATTGCTCTGTGGCAGAGGAGGGCACAGAACTTGTTTCATGGAAGCTGCCATCTCCCATGGGAACAGATTAACTAGGATGAGAGAACCTTCTTTTCAGCTTAGTTTATGCCACAGACAGATGGGTCCAGGAGCTGGAAAGAGACAGTCTGTCTGATACCTATTACCTCCTCAGAGAACCAGTGTTTCTATAAAGAGCTTCCCTCCTTATCTGTGGACATACACACTACTGCCAAACCCAAGCATTCAAAAATAAGACTGGTTTAACTGTAATGAATAGGGCCCAACCAAATTCATTGCCATGAGAAATGTGTCCCGGACCATGAAATCTGGTCTCCTCTCATGAAATCTAGTCCTTTGTGTGCTTTTACCCTACACTATACAGATTTCACAGGGGAAACCAGCGTTTCTCAAATTGGGGGTCTTGACCCAACAGGGAGTTCAGAGGGGTCACGGTATTGCCATCCTTGCTTCTGGGTTGCCTTCAGAGCTGGGTGGCCAGAGAGCATTGGCTGTTGGCCAGGTGCCCAGCTCTGAAGGCAGAGCCCCTCCAACACAGATGTAAGGGTGGCAATACCATACCATGCCATCCTTACTTCTGCATTGCTGCCTTCAGAACTGGGCGGCTGGAGAGTGGAGGCTGCTGACTGAAGGCCCAGTTCTACAGGCAGCAGCGGAGAAGTAGGGGTGGCAATACCATACCAGGCCATCCTTACTTCTGAGCTGCTGCTGGCAGTAGCTCTGCCTTCAGCACTGGGCTCCCAGACAGCAGCCACTGCTCTCCACCTGCCCAGCTCTGAAGACAACGCCGCTGCCAGCAGCAGCACAGAAGTAAGGGTAGCAGTAACGCAACCGCCTCACCAATGACCTTGCAATGCCCCGCCCACCACCATATACAACTCCTTTTTGGGTCAGGATCCCTACAATTACAACACTGTGAAATTTCAGATCTAAATAGCTGAAATCATTAAATTTATGATTTTTTAAATCGTATGACCATGAAATTGACCAAATTGGACCATGAATTTAGTAGGGCCCTACTAATGAGTTTTTTTGTTTGTTTGTTTGTTTTTGGCAAAGAATACATTTTGGGTTCCCTTTATTTGTTTTCTGGCATTTGAGCCTCTAAGGGTCACATTTTCAAGCTTTTCTTCACAACGATGAGAGCTTGAAACTTACTTTTCTTAAATGAAAGCTGAGATCACCTGACTCCTGGAGCTCGGGCTTTAAGGAAAACACCACATATTGCAAGACTCATGATGAAATAATGAGAGTTGTAGACAAGACACAGACACAAAGTGGGGGATCCAAGCTGAATTTCTTCCTCCTCCCACAGCAGGAATGGGGAGCACTGTTCACTCCCTGAATGGGGGAGCACCTCACCACACTCCAGCAACCTCATGAGGCTGATGTCAGAAAGAGAGTTCAGTCTCCAGATGGAGCAGCATCCCGCTTGCAGAGAAAGTATATAAAAAAGTGAGAGACTTGGAGGTGAGGGGAATTTCTGGGAGTTCAGAGCGGGGTATGGAGAATACCACTGAGAGGGGAAATAATAAATATAAACACTGGAATGTTATACTATTTACACATTCTATTAGAGTGGAAGAAAATAACTCTTTGGTTTCTTCCCAGAGCTCAGATTTTACCACAATTGTGAAAGAACTGTGAGCTGGAAAAGTGTTCCAGTTATTAGCATGCAAATGAGCAGAGCAAGCTTCTTCCTTTGCTGCTGAATTCCCTAGCAGAGCAGAGAGAGAGGACACCTGGATTTTAAACAGAGTAGTAGAAATACCAGGTCAGATGCCCAAACGTGATAGGTATTTTTGCCCAGCTAAAGACTCATCCATCTGGTACAGCAATTTGTCCTATAGCTGGTGAAACCCAGACTCTAAGGTCTGGAGCAGGAAACATACAGAACGCTGACAGTCTACAAGACTAAACAGCCATGTGGCAATGCCAGGGAGCTGCATTACAACATACCCATAACTCAGGCCAATGTGTGAGGGTCTTGTGGCTTCATACGGTTAGCATGCAATGGCATTGCATGCTGACCCTAAGATGCAATCTTGTACCACTGCACTTCAGTGTCACCAGGCCCAGAATGAAAACAGGGCACTTTAAACTGTGCTGCAAGGTAGGTGACAGAAATTTATGATCAGGGTAAAGAGGATAGGAAGCAGGCAAAACAAAACAAAGAAACCCTAAGAAACACAGCACTAGGCTGTTTGCTGTTTTCTTCTGGAGAGGGATGAGAGAAACACTCAAGCTCAAAAAGGCTTGCATCTCCCTTGGTTTGGCTTCAAGAAAACATAATTTTGCAAGATGCCAACCCTCAGACTGTAGGTTTCACTGCATCTCCTCTGTTCTTTCTGGATCCAAGTGGTGATGATTAACTAATGCAATGACCACAGACAGACTCTCTCTTCTCTGCCTCCCACTGCTATGTATGGGCCATCCCATTCCTCCCTTTTTCTTTCCCAAGTTGCATGCCAGGAGGAATACACTTACCCTCCAGCCCTGGGTTTGCCTGCTCTCAACCTGGCAGGTAGGGATCAAACCCCTTTGCCAAATGCGGAGAATTCTAACAGCTGCCTTTCATTAAGGCTTTGGTTTCCTCACTTCCATCTGTGGAAGGAGTTGCTCAGCATGGAGAGCTGGACAGCATAGTTTTCCTTCACTTTGATTTCATCTCATTATTTATTTGGCTCGGTGGTGATAGCTTTCAGCCTTTTCACTCCCAAAGTCACATTTGGCCACCTGGTATCTCATGGCCATCCCTGTCCTTTCGCTAGCAGGAAATAGCTCCAGTCAAGCTCTTCCTCCTGGATTCATTTTATTTTTTGGTTTTCTTCCCATTGCCTCTAACAAAGCCTGTCAGCAAAAATACCCTTTTTACCAGGGCTAACAATTTCCTCAGCACAATGGTGGCATTAAGCAATAGCCCAGTGGGGTTTTGTTTTGCTGGAGCGAACAGAGCAGACAGGCTGGGGGAAGAGACTGCTGCTGTGGTCTGAAGAATGCCTTCCCTTCTCTCTATCTGTTGCCTGGGGCTCTCATACCAGGGTGTCTGCAGATAATCAGGGAGCAGATTTGAAACCCAGGCGCCAGACAGGATCCTTATCTCCTTGTAAAGAGGAATGTTGGATCAGGGAAACTAGTACAACATTTTCAGAGAGGGGGAAAAAAAACACACACACACACATACAAAGGACGGGGGAGGAAGAGAGCTGCCTTTCAGTAGAAGAAGCAGGCAAGAGGCTCCAGGCTTTTATACATGGGAAAGTTTACTGGCATAACTATAGCTCTGTAATTATACCAGCATAACACCCCTCCCCCCCACCCCGTTTCCAATTTAGCTGTGTACTGCTTCTAAAGCTGCATAAGCTAGAAGAAGGCACTCTTGATTCTGGAATAAAAGTGTCCACAGAAGGAGTTTTACCAGTATAACAACTATAGAAGTATAATTATACTGGTATAATTATTCTGCTACATTTTCCTATGTAGTCAAGCCCTCAGTCGCTGGAGCTGGCCAGGGCACAAGAGGAAGGAAACATGGGGATACCAGCCCACGTGCCTAGTGTACCAGCATGACGGAAAAGTTTAATTCTTCGGGAAAAGCAGGGGCAACATCTGGCACGTTTTTTTTGTTGGTAGCATTTAGCTAGAGAGCGTGGGGTGACAGTCGAGGAAGCACAGATTTCCAACTCAGACTAGCATTTTCCTCAGCTCCTCCCAAAAAAAGTGTGCTCTGAGGAAGGTGTGGGGGAGTGGTACTTAGACTTAGCAGCATGCTATGTTCCTTGCTTGCTTTATAAAGGATTGGTTTAACACCCAGGGAATAAAAAGAGTTCAAAGAGGTTAGGGTTATTGGAGTCATCATGGCAGCAGCCACCACTGAACAGAGGTTAACTCCTTCACCACTGGACGGAGGGTATTGACCCCGTAAAGTTTTTAGTAGAACAGCCATTAGCATATCCTGGATGCATCTGGCAGCACTGAGGGGCTTGTGCTGCACTTGGATCCCAAGCCGGACAATCTGTGTTGCTCCGGTGGCTCAAAGGGGCCATAATATCTGACTGCCAGGTTTACCCCTTGGGTAGGGAAAATGTAGGGGTCCAAGCCTGGGGAGACAGGGCATAGGCAAGTGCCACTGTGCTCCAGCTGCTCCTGACTGACAGAACATCCCTAGGAGCTATTGACATCTGGCACAAGCTCGAGCTGCCTCAAAGCTGATCTAATGTATGCTAGGGACTGGACGGACGTAAAGCCTGCCCGTACAACACAGTGCATACAGTGCAGCGGTGAAATAAAGCCTGCACCCCTTTGTTCCTTTAATGAGCATAGTTCAGCCAGGGGTCTTGAATATTAAGAGAATCCATCCCTGACTACACAAATGCCTGTAAAAAGAACAGGAGTACTTGTGGCACCTTAGAGACTAACAAATTTATTAGAGCATAAGCTTTCGTGGGCTACAGCTCACTTCTTCGGATGCATATAGAGTGAAACATATATTGAGGAGATATATATATACACACATACAGAGAGCATGAACACTTTAACCTGTCTGGCCCATTCTATGACAGACCTGCGGGTGGCTATCTTAAAACAGGAAAACTTCAAAAACAGACTCCAACGAGAGACTGCTGAGCTGGAATTGATATGCAAACTAGACACAATCAACTCAGGATTAAATAAAGACTAGGAATGGCTGAGCCATTACAAACATTGAATCTATCTCCCCTTGTAAGTATTTTCACACTTGCTTCTTATCAAACTGTCTGTACTGAGCTATCTTGATTATCACTTCAAAAGTTTTTTTTCTCTTACTTAATTGGCCTCTCAGAGTTGGTAAGACAACTCCCACCTGTTCATGCTCTCTGTATGTGTGTATATATATATATATATATCTCCTCAATATATGTTTCACTCTATATGCATCCGAAGAAGTGGGTTGTAGCCCACGAAAGCTTATGCTCTAATACATTTGTTAGTCTCTAAGGTGCCACAAGTACTCCTGTTCTTTTTGCGGATACAGACTAACACGGCTGCTACTCTGAAACCTGTCACAAATGCCTGTGTGCACACACAGGTTCTCTCTAGGATAGTAACTCTCCTCCTGAAATCCTGTGTGACACCATTTATCCCTCTTTCTCCCCACACACCCTAAAAGTGGAGAGAGTCCAAAAGTGTTCCAGTTGGGGGCTGGCTGCCTCTCAGCCACCTCTGAGCCTCAGCTGAGGTCAGCCTATAACACACTAAATAAATAGAATGAATATTATTTTGAAACAGCATCACTTATATAGACTCCTACAAAATGTTGGTCAGGGCCCAATAGTGATTTAAAGAGAGAAAGCAATTGAGTGGGTTGGGTGAGGAAGTTTCCAGCACATAGGACAGACCCCCAACAGTGGCAGGAGTCAGAGAATAGACTCAGAAGTGGAGCGAGCTGGCAGGGGAGTAGGTGGATATGAGGTCAGACGTAGAGCTGAACAAGTTCACGGAGATTTTTACAAGCCAGTGCAAGTCCAACGAGTGTGGAGCAGGAGGCAGAGTGCTTTGGACGCACACACAAGACACAGAGACTCAAAACCAGCAAGAGGAACTCCCAAATGTCTGACTGACGATGTAGTTAAAGACTCTGTGGGGAGTGAAGATACTAACAATTTCTTGGAGCCTGGCCTCATCTTAACCTCCATTCTGTCCAATCCTTCTGGTGCAAATACTCTCAGCCACATTTTAACAAACTTGAAACTCTAAGCGATTACTCTTGTAATTAGAAACCTAGACCATTACCCCTGTTTGCCAGAACTCATCAATCCAGCACAGACAGTAAATTCATGCCAGTGATGAATTCATTTCCAGCACTGTGCGTGGCCGTTTAGATACGCTGCTCCCATTAACAGTATCTGCCGCTGTGTCGCAATCTGTGGTAACAACCGGCTGCTTAATCTTTGCAAGGGATTGTATAGAAATGCTGGATGGTTTCATGTGCATCTATCTACAAAGGGCTCTGTTTATGCTAGCAGGCCTCAAGGAATTTGCATCCAATTAACAGGGGCATTTAAAAAAATAATAGGGGGCTGATGAAGTTTGGAAGCAATAGGCATCAACCATATGCCTCAAATATGCACAGTACAGTTGGTGCCTAGGTAATGCATCTGCAGGTAGGAGCTCGTCTAATTAACCAACAGAAGAAAGAGTCTAATTTAAAACAATGCTCTTATTTTATTTATGTGCTGACAGTAGCAGTGAAGTTCCCTCCAGCATGATGCGAAAGCAAACTCCAATCCATGTTCTCAAAACAAACTGTCATGGGCTTCCTTTAATTTTATACTTCAACAAGGGTTCCCTAGTTGACCTTCAAAGAAAGTAAGTTAACAGCAGACCTGCAGCTTCCCACTTGCATTACAAAGAGGGGCAAAGGCAGCTTCTGCTTCTCTGCTTTTACAGCTCAGCGCACTTGAAAGGTCACCCCAATGCCACAAAGATTTGATCACTTTATTAAAAACAAAAACAAAAACCCCACAGCAAGTAAACTACTTTTAACCTTCTCCCTCACTGGGGAGGGAGGGGAAAATGCCTTTTATAAACTGTCCTTAAGAAAATCCCCCCGCTGTCATTATTGGGGCTGATTAAAAAAGCTCTGTTCTGTCCAGCCCTTTTACCAGACCAGTCACCGGTAAGCAGGGAAGGGGCTGGTCTCACTAGAGGCCCCAGTGGTGGCAGAAGTTGGGGCTGGCACGGCAGCTTTCAGCCATCAGGTATCTTGGAGTATCTCACCCAAACACAAATTGGTTTTTGATAGTTTCCATTTCTTCCCATTCTTTTTGTTAAGGGGCATCTAAAAGCAAATAAAAACCAAGAGCCTGGGGGAGATAACAGGGACACAGTGGTTTTATTTTTGTACCTTTATTTATTAAAGTGCTTTGGATACAGATTGACTTTCTTTGCTCTGTATTTATTATTGTTTCACCCATCTTGAAATGGCAGCTACAGGCACTTTAATTAAGGAAATTAAGTTTGTTTTGTTTCACTGTAGCTGCCTTGGCATCCAATGCTATTTTGTATCTTCTCGTAGGAATACTCAGTAAATCACAACAGATATCCCCTACACCTCCTATAGCGACAGGGCACTCGGTCATGTGGCAGTCCGATATATGCCACGACTCCCATGAGATACGCTTTTAGTTCTCCTGGGGCATTGTTTCTTATTGTCACAGGCAATGATTGTGTTCAGACCTTTTATTAAACAGACGGCTAGATATCTTAGGAAATATTATTTTTATTATCTTCTCCCAAATTTGGTCTGCCTTGCCCACTTAAGCCCCAATCCAAAGCCCACTCAAGTCTATGGTAAGACTCCCTTTAACAGCAGTGGGCTTTGGCCAGCCCCTTACATTGTAAGCTCTTTGTGGCTCTCTATAATTTGTGTTGTGTTTGTGTGGTACCTAACATAAAGGGGTCCCTACCTGGGTTGGGGTCTTTAGATGCTACCTTAATATTACTAATAGCTTACATTTTCTATGGTGCCTTCATCTCAAAAGAATCCCCAAGAGCTGGGTGCCATGGGCAGTGTACACAAAAACCACTTCAGCCACCTCCGGGGTGGAGCGTGGAAGCAGTTTAATAGCGCAACACACTCCAACAATTTTAGGCAAGAATGGAAGCATAACTTCTCCAGATGAAACTGCTGTGGTGTTGGTGGTGGGAGGCAGGTGACATAGCTAGAATTTTGACAGACTATCAGAGCTAGCCACCCCTTGCCTTGTGAAAAGTGACTTGGGATCTTTAAAATGGCCACTATCGATCAGAACTTCAGTTTTACATCTCTGAAAGGGGGACACCTCCAGCAGTACTGAGTGCTCCCTTGCACCAAACCGGGGCAGTAGTTCAACATTAACATGCAAGAATCCCACCTGCTGATTCATCACCTCCAATTCCTGCAGTTTATAGGTGTTCCCTTCAAAGCCTCCCAGCAAAGAACTCATCGGCTGCTACCACGCCCAGCTTGAGAGATCTGATTGGATCACACCAAGATCCTTCTGTCTAACTGCAACCACAGCACAGACGGTCATATAATGTGTAATTCCATGCTTACCTTGGGAGAGTGTAGGTGCACTGCAGCCAGGACTTGAGTGTGTACAAGTTAGAAACTGCTAGTGATATCCCGGAATTAAGATGGGCTATTTTCCCACTCCCTCTAAGAAGCAGAAATACAGCAATGAAGCAAATGGCTGTGCAGTCAGGATTTTCTCTCTCTCTACATCAGTACAAGGAAATCTAATAACTGGAAGTACAGTTCAAGAGGAGAAGGGAGGCATGCCAGCCCTACCGTTCCATCACCACAATGTACTGCCACATGAAAAGCCCCCGTTTGGAGGAACTTCAGAACCCTCCTTATCTGAGCCAGAGGCTCAACGTGTGTCTGGGATCATGCTACAGTGGAGAGAATGGGAAGCCTAGGGGGGCATGGCATAGCTGGGATCAGGAGAGCTGGAACACGTTTGCACAGGGGAATTCTCCCTCCTCTCTTGCTGTACTCTCTCTTTTGTAGTGATATGGCTTCCTTTGAGGTACTGCTATTAGAGCTCTCCATGCAAAGCCGTAAGGGGACAGAGTTCCCAGCTCGACAGCAGCACAAGGCCATTCAAATTTGAGGTTTTATAGCCCTAGTCTTGATGTGTGTGTGTGTGTGGGGGGGAAATCAAGCTGTTGGAAATCACCGCTTCCTGTCCACAAACCTACATGGCCCTTACTACAGGTTAACGCCCAGTGCTCCTGCTCAAGAAACTCCCTGCACCCTTTCTAGGCCAAGATATTTCAGCTCTGCCAGCTCCAAAACTAAACAATGGAAGAAACATCTACAGAAGTTCTGCCCATTCATTACACTGGTTTCCCAACACCACAACCTTCCGCTTTGCTCACAAAACACATAAAGAATTCTCCGTGACCCATTCAGGCTTCACCAGCTGCCAGCAAAATCCTTTCCACCTGGCCCAACTTACTTACTCACTCCTGGTCTCCACTTTCCCAGCTGGAGTTTAATGCACATGTATGTAAACCCACAATGTCTTCCAGCACTGCCCTTTTCAATTATCTTCACTAACAGGCGCAGTGACGCCTCCTTCCATGAAGGCAAAACTTCCATCGTTACGCTGTGGGTGTTTAATTGTCACAGGCTAATGCTGATACACGTTTAGAGGCGTCTACTGTAATAACAGCACGCAAGCACACACACATATATCCTCGCTCCCCTCTGCCAAAAAAAGACTATTCAATCAATTTATGAACATTTAAAACACAGTAAAACACCATAAACCTTTAAGTAAAGTGTCATCTAGAATGTATATTTACATTCGTAGGGCTCCCTATCTGAGGAACAAGAGTATAGTATGTTCAGATAGTTGTAGAGAGAAAAACCTACAAAACTAACCCCACGCAAGGGCTGGATATAGACTCTGTGGCAGAGGACCTATCAGATACTATATTGACAACACACTTCAGCTGAGCCAAAATGTTCAGTGTGTATATAAGATGCATTAGTAAGTTCTACTGATTGAATTTATTGAATTTAAAAAACAAATCTGAGAAATGTCAACTGAGGGGGCCTGGAGACTAGAGACCCCTCCAGGCTAGTAGTTGGGCTTAACGGTGGGGCAGCTTTCACTGTTACTATCCATGCAGTGCCTATTTTTAGTGGTAAGAGAGGATTCAAGGCTCCAAGGCTGTCAACCTCCCATCTTCCACCAATGCAAAGTTCAAACAGTTGTTAAAAAAAAAAAAAAAAAAAAAAAGGGTAATAGGTTGCTTTCCTGTTGTTCAGAGAGTGGAAGAGAGGAAGATGGCAGACTTGTGCTCCCATTTCACTAATTTCTTCACCTCTGGCTGTCTGGCCTTCTCCCCACATCTGGACCTCAGTAGGCAGCTGTCTGACCTCACTGGCCTCTCTTCCCCTTTGGCACAGCCAGCCAGTGAGGCTACCTCATCTGCACCACAGCCATGGTACAGTAAGGCTCTTCTAAGGCCGTGTCTACACAGGGAAGATTTTTTGGCATAACTTAATGTGTGAATGTAAGCAGATATAATGATATGAACACATATGCACACACCGCCCACCCCATGCAGATACACTTAATCTGGTGTAAAAATGTCTTTTTCAGGTTAGTTTATGTCGCTTGGGAAGGAGTTTAAGTTAAGCCACAAAAACCCACTCTTATACAGGAAAATGTCTACACACGGTGAGGGTAATGCCTGTATACAGTATCTGTATAATTGGAAAAAATTTCCCATGAGGACAAGGCCTAAAAGATGTCTGGCTTGCTCACACCCTTACTGCAGTGACACTCTGATCCTGGCTTTTTATGCTGATGTTCCACTGGGCTGTTATGTCTCCCAAAAAACAGTCAGCCAGCTATGTCATTAATTTAACTACGAGGACTTTGGTTTATTTTCTTGCTCTGATTCAGTCAGTTAACCCAGTGAGAGGGCCCTTGCTTGCAAGCTACATCCCTCCTTGCTGCATTCTTGGGTCTGGTTTCCAACCAACTCTCGCTGCAATTGCTTCCAAATGACGAGACTCTTGTTTTGAGCTCTGCATCCAGAATGTTCCATGTCTTAAAGGTGCAGTAACCACAGTTCTTAGCGCTTCGCATACCACTCTCCTCCCTTGTCATTTTTAAATTATAGGTTTAGGCTTTTGGGAGGCTTAAGATTCTGTTTTGGTTGGACGGGCATGTCAGGAAGAGCAGTTGTCACTTGCTTCTCCAGTTCAGATTCATTTTCTACAGTAACATTTGCATCTTTAGATTCATTTTCTGCATTTATATTGACATTGATACCATCATCAGGCCAATGAAAAGGAGAACAATTTTCTTTCATAGTAATTACATGGTAAGCATCCATTTAAATTCCTCTTCTATTTTCTAAGCCTTCAGTAACAATACACTTCTTCATTATGGCTCCATTTACCTCAACCAGGCATGTCACTGATCTCAATACCTTTCTTACAACACCTTTCTAACCTCTTCCCCCCACACTTTTCTCCTCCCTTGTAATTAAAAACTAATACCCTTTGTTCTAGATAAAAATCTCGGAGGCTTATGTTGTGGGTTCCTTGCTCTCTGCTGTTTTTCATCTAGTTTTTTGCTATGTCTGGTTCAAGCAAATTGAATCTGGTTCGTAACTGATGTTTAAGAAATAACTCTGCTAGAGTTTTCTGTGTAGTGGTCTGTAGTGCTGACCTATACAATAAAACACAGTCTGCAGTACAGCTTTGGAGGGTTCTACCCTTGTTTTTCTCTAATGACTCTAAGTGTCTACACAAAGCATTCTGTTAACCCATACGATGCTGAATAAGAAGTAGATGATCTAGTGCAGGGGTTGGCAATGTTTGGCACGCGGCTCGCCAGGGTAAGCACCCTGGCGGGCCGGGCCAGTTTATTTAACTGCTGATGCGGCAGATTTGGCCGACTGCGGCCCCCACTGGCCACGGTTCGCCGTCCCAGGCCAATGAGGGCGGCGGGAAGCCGTGGCCAGCACATCCCTCGCCCGCGCCGCTTCTCGCCGCCCCCATTGGCCCAGGATGGCGAACCGCGGCGAGTGGGGGCCGCGATCGGCCAAACCTGCCGCGTCAGCAGGTAAATAAACTGCCCCAGCCCACCAGGGTGCTTACCCTGGTGAGCCAAGTGCCAAACGCTGCCGACCCCGATCTAGTGTGTTTTACTACATTCTTCTTGAGGAAAATCTGAAATCCTTCTGAAACCATCTGAACTGTTATTCCAAACTATTTCTTCAGACAATCATGTGCAGCAGACATAGTTGATAGTGCTTCCATAGTCTTGGTAGCAGAAGTGTGTGAGATATGAAAACTGCCATACTGGATCAGAGTAGTGGTCCATCTAGCCCTTGTCCTGTTTCCAATGGTGGCCAGAAGCAGATGCTCTAGAGGAGATGCAAGAAACTCAGCAGTAGACAGTTATGAAATAACCTGCTCCCAAGAAAAGTTTCCTCCAATCCCCAACAGAGGTTGATATATGTACCACTTCTGGTCACCTTGTTGTAACTACCATTAAATACATTTGCTAATTCTTTTCTACCAAAATCAGTATGTATTCTTTGCCAAGGCTTAGTGGCCCATTTACACAGATTACATGGAATGGTTTGTGACATATTTCAGTGATGACTAGAGAGTTCACATTGCTTAATTTCTCCTTAAATATCTTAATCTAAGTTTCACCACCAAAAATAACTTCTAGCCAACCTTTTTCTTTCCAGTATGCCTTGGGAATAGTCATATAATTCAAACAGCATCTTGTCATTAAAGCTTTCGGGTACCATCACTCTTGTACCCCATTGTAAACAATTGTTCTCTGAACACTCAATTTTTCCTAGAAGAGCAAAGATAAAATTTCTCATTCATTATATGATTTCACCAGCCACAAGAGTATATTGCACTCTTTAAACAGGAAATTCCTTAGTTTTTATTATTTACTCTTTTGCAGTAATGGGAAGATCCTCTAAGAAAGAGATACTGCTATACAATGATTCTATTTCTAGCTGGGTCTCATCTTTTAGAGACAATTGAGTTAATGAAGCATTGTTTTTAAGCACTGAACACTTATACTCTACACTGTACTGATCTGCCACTGAAATTAAAGCCCTCCTCTGAATCCTGGCTACTCCCAGAGACAGCATACTTGCTTTGGGCCTATCATCTTTTCCAAAAGCTTATGATCAATTAACAGGGTAAATTTCTTTCTAAATAAATGTTCATTAAATGCAATTACTACAAAAATAACATCTAGTGCCCCTCTTCATTTGAGTGAATGCTTTCCAGCTTTCATTAATGCAAATGTTATGGGTTTCTTGTTCCATTTTTCCATGTGTTGGAAATTATGGTTCCTATTCCACTGGAAAAGTACTGCATGCTAACAGGCAGGGAAGCTCTGGACTAAAGATTACCAAACACATCACAAGTACTCTGTTTTGCTGTTGCTTCCTCAAAAGTCTTATTTTACTTGTTGGTCCAAACCCATTATGCATTTTTCTAGAAAAATTAAGACTTTGAGTTTACTAATGCAGACAATTTCAGTATAAACCCTCCAGAATAGTTTAACATAGCCAAAAATGACCTCAACTCTGAAACATTATGAACTACAGTCATATTCTCAGAAGCTTCTTTTTTTTTTTTGTTTTTCTTGTAAGGAATATAGCCCTTCTATAGCATCTATGCTATACCCTAAATTATCAACTTGCTTCTGGAAGAAAGCACACTTTATTTCCTTACTTCTAAACGCATATTTTTGTGGCTTTTTTAGAATCTCTTCAAGGTTTATCAAGTGTTCTTAATGTCATATCAATAAACAACATGGTTCAAAGATTGAGGAACTTGATCCATTATTCTTTGAAATATGGCTAGGCCCTAGCTACACTGCCTGAGAGACTTTCGCATCTGACTAACCCTTTTGTGTGGGTTCACTATAAGATTTTTTAAGGCTCTTGCTCTATTGCCACCTGTCAATATGCTTGAGATAGGTTAAGTTTTATGAATTTGATCTCTTCTGCCAGTTTATCATCATTAATTGTTTTGTATGGTCAGGGCTGCCCAGAGGATTCAGGGGGCCTGGGGCAAAGCGGGGGAGTGGACATAAAAAAAGGCGCCACCGGGCGGCGCTCCGAATCTGCGGCGGTGGCGGGTTCTTCACTCGCTCCGCGTCTTCGGCAGCACTGAAGGACCCGCCACCAAAGTGCCGCCGAAGACCCGGAGCGACTGAAGGGCCCGCCGCCGAAGTGCCACCGAAGACCCGGAGCGCCGCCGGGTGAGTAGCTAGGGAAGGGATTTTCGGCCAGGGCTCGCGGGGCCCCTGCGGGGCCCGGGGCAAATTGCCCCACTCCCCCTCCCCTCCCGGGCGGCCTTGTGTATGGTAGCACCGAGGGACCAACCAAGATCAAGGACCCACTGCTATAGACACTGTACAGACAGAATAGTAGACAATCCTGCCCTGAAGAGTTTACCATCTAAACCAAATAAATCATGTGGTTTTAGAACTGGATACTGATCTGCCCTGATCCGGGGATTTAGAATGCCTTTCTATTACCCACACCTACTTGCACTTCCATCAGTAGTAGAAACACACAATCAGTGTAACCCATTCACTGAATTATAGGTGAAATTTTTCCATGGTTCTCCCATTCTAATTGCCTTTTTACATGTCCTCACAAACCATAAGGCACGGGATGAGCCTTCTGTAGTTTTGGAATGGCAGTGTAATGTGCAGTTTCTTTGTTATATCTTTTACTAACCCCATGTCTATATAAAAAACAGATTCACATTTTTCTCTTAATTTCTTTACCAGATCTAAAAGATGTGTATTGGGCTCCAATTCAGATTCATCTTGTGAAGTCAATTTCTGCTAATTAGTGAAGGACCATTTGCCTCCGTAACTATTAATGGTATCAAACAAAAAACAAGTATCATTGTATTTTACAGTGACCTGGAAGGCATTCTACAGTGTTCATCCCACCTTGACTATAGTTTTTCAATATAGCTTCAGTTCTTAGTTTAATGTTAGCAAATTTTGGCTTGTGCATTTCTTTTAGAAATTACAGCTATTCCAGCACCTGTATCAATATCCATCCTCCTATTTACATTATTTATATTTACATTAACCCAATATGGAACATTAGCATCCCATTGATCCTGTACCACAAACAATTCTCACAAGTGGTATAAATCACAACTCATCTCAATATGCACAGGCGCAGTTTTTGCCTTCAGATTCCCATAGCTGGTGTGATATATTCACAGATGCAAAAATACACAGGAATTGGTTTAATTCCTGTCCCTGTATAAATTGGATGTCCTCTTATCACAGAACCTGCACTTTAGCTTATTGAAAAATCATTGCTGTGGATGATGATACCCAAACAATAGAAAAATAGCTCCCTCCAGCTTGCTGATGTCTTCCTGGGGGTAGTAACTCTGGTCACTTTCCTTGCCCATGGGCTTCCTTCCTTTATGTCAGTGGTTCTCAAGCAGGGGTACACATACCCCCGGGGGTACGCAGAGGTCTTCCCGGGGGTACATCAACTCATTTAGATATTTGCCTAGTTTTACAACAGGCCACATAAAACGCACTAGCGAAGTCAGTACAAACTAAAATTTCATACAGACAATGACTTGTTTATATTGCTTTATATGCTATACACTGAAATGTAAGAATAATATTAATATTCCAATTGATATATTTTATAATTATATGGTGAAAATGAGAAAGTAAGCAATTTTTCAGTAATAGTGTGCTGTGACACTTTTGTATTTTTATGTCAAATTTTGTAAGCAAGTAGCTTTAAGTAAGGTGAAACTTGGAAGTATGCAAGACAAATCAAACTCCTAAAAGGGTACAGTAGTCTGGAAAGGTTGAGAGGCACTGCTTTCTTTATGTGATGTGTAAGGGCTCTCTTGAACTGCAATACATTTCTCTGAGGGACTTAACCACCAAGGCAATATCCACCACGGCTTCTAGGTTCAGTTTCTTTCTGTGAACAATACTCAACAGCCTCTCTCTTATTTCTGGACTCTGATCCCAGATACAGAACCACTCCTGAGGGCTTCTAGTAGAATTAGATGGTAACCAAGATGACAGGTGTGAACAGCCTTTTAGGACTAGCCAGGAAAATCAGATATTTTCCCTATCCCTTTGGTTTTTTAAATGAAAGATCTCTCGCAGTTAGGAAATTTGCTTGGAGAACTTACTGTGGGTTTTGGGGGGGGGAGTTGGGGGGGAGGGTTTAAGCACTTTAGTCAAGTTTTCAACATTCACAACACTCACTTGGGGAAACCTATACATATTTCAGGGCTGCAAATACCTCTTTTTCAACCAGAGCTGGGATAATGGATGTTTTTATGTGACTATCTCCTCCTATGTTATTGGCATAAAAACCCTACGACAGCTTTTGTGGGGAAAAACAAACTTGCTTTTTCATAAAAGTAGAGACCATCTATTTCCCCCCCCACACACACACATGTAGTCACTTTTACCATTATTTTACTTTCTTTTTCTTCTTCATCAGTGCTGCATCTCAGATCAGCTTGTTGTTTCCAAAAAGGACTCCGTCTTTGCCATCTATTTTTCTTATTTCAGAGTAGCAGCCATGTTAGTCTGTATCCGCAAAAAGAACAGGAGTACTTGTGGCACCTTAGAAACTAACAACTTTATTTATTTATTTTCTTATGTCCCTCAAAAACCAACCCACCCCACCAATGCCCTTAAATTAACTGGATCAGAACAAGAAAATAAATAAATAAAATAATACTCAAGAAAGGAGCGGCAGTGTCCTTGTTCATAAGCTACTTCCAGCCCCACTACTAGAGTTTAGTCCCCAAACAATTCCAGCTGGAACTGCTTTTTACTGACTATTCTCTTTGAGTTCTGCCAGCTCAGGAAGTACCAGCGCTTAAAGGGGCAGTGCCCACACACAGTTAGCACAGGTCTTACAGCTCCACCCAATGTAGGGTCTGAACACATTCTGGAGCTGAGGGACACCACCGCACACGTGCATCATCCCAATCAAGGTCATCCAATTTAATTAACATGGAAAACTCTCTCTCCTTTAAGAAAAAAGCATTTTCCAGCTTAGTCCTCAGGTACCTCTTTGGAAGTGGGCTCCCACTTAGAAATGGGTTTTCAGTTCCCCACTCAGCTGTGGCACCAGTCACCAGGACTCTTTAAAAGAGATTCTGCAGCCATGCAAAGAATCCTGGGACACATTCCAGTCTCCGGACAAGTGACTTAGCAGTTCAATGAAAACCCATTTGAAAAAGGCAGATAAGCATCAGGAATCAGGAAAGAGAAGACAAATATAACTTTTAAAAAAATCTGGCAGGAGGCCTTGGAGAAGAGGTAGCAGCCAGGTAACTCAGCATGGAGAGAGCAAGCAGTCCAAGTAGGCAGGCACTAAGGGAAGGGGAGAAACTGGATTACTTTGCTCTTCATCATTTAAAGGAGTGAGGGGGTGGGGATCGGCATTCACATCGCACTCCCCTTCAGTACCCAGCCCGGGCCAGGGAAACAAATGATCCAACCAGCGGACCAAATGCAGTGATGAATCCTAGTCACATGCCACTGAGGCATGCTGCACATACGCTAAGAAGATTTAAAGGAGTGCAATAATGTACAGACGATGGAGATCTTAATATATACCAAAAAGTCTGGCCAATCGAGTTTAAAAAGTAACCACTCAGAGACAATAACACTTGGATTACTTTGCAACCGGCAGGGCAACTGTCTCTCTCTCTCTTACTGAACTTCAATCAATTATCACATCACTCAGCAGATTGTACTAGAAACAGGATAGCAGCCAACATATTATACACATATTTTTTGTAAAGCCAGAAAACAGCCGTCCTTGCATTTCTGTGAAAAGGCCTCCTGCTGGCCCCCTCTAAGTGGATGACAAGGGGACCCCAAAAAGACTATGCCCCTCAACAATGCTGTGAGCTAATGTAAACTCCATTAACAGAATTAGAGTGTAATAAGGACCATCTTTCATGGTATAAAAAGTGTTAATATTACCAGCGATATAACAAGAAGATATGATATATATGAACATACATCCAAACACTGGAACACACATTCAGTTCAAAATTCCCTGACCCTTGAGCACTGTGCCCCAGAATGCCTACAGCCCCCAGACATTCTCCAGGGAAATATGAGATGAACAGCTGGAGACCTGGAGTGAAATTTTGGCCTTTGGGAATATTGCCATTGACTTCAACAGGGCCAGGATTTCATCCTTGGTTTCCATGGCTGCTTCCTAGAATCTCTTGGCCTCTCCAGTCCCTGATTAGCAAGGGATCCACACAGACCTTTGCTGCAGTCTCTTTTTGTGTGACTCCACAGAGACCTGTAAATAACTGCTGCTTTAGTAGCTACATTCAGCACACACTCCTTAAACGTAGAACAGGTTGAAACTTTATTGTCAGAACATTGTTTTGTGGAAAAATGGTGTGTGTGTGTGTGTGTGTGTGTGTGTGTGTGTGTAGAAAACGTTCATTGTGTGTGTAGAAAACGTTCATTGTGGTTGAAGTTTTAGTCTTTTTTAAAAGATCTTAAAGTTTGCAGTTTCGGTTTTCAATTGAAAAAACTGAAAAACATTCACAAGAAATTTTGAAAAACAAAAAACAAACAACCCAAAATGTTTAAAAACAATACCCCTAAAATAACCACGCAAAGCAGGTGTACAAATGACGCGGTTAAAGGAGTATATATTTCAAAGACATATTAGTAGAGTACATAGAAGGAATGTACCTGTGCCTCCAGGAAGTCCACATTAAGATAGTTTATTCATGGTTCCCCACCACCACCCTTTACTCCCCCTTTTTTTAAGCCTAGGAAGTTAAATACAAGCAATTATGTGCCTGTGATATTAAGGCTACACAGTTAACATTGTAAAGAATTAGGATAATGCAGAGTTGTTTTTATTCCTGTTTTCCTTAAGGGTCCAATTTTGCAACCTTCACTCACACTCAGTACCACTTACTCACACAAGTAGTGCCATTTACATGGGAAAATGCTACTCAACATATTAAGTTGCATAATTAGGGTCCAATTCTGCAACCCATATTTCATTGGGGCTAAAGGCGTAATTCAATGCACACAAAACATACAGTGTAGCTAAACTGTAGGAACCATAACTATTTCCATTTCCTCCATTTTTGTTTTAACTTTACAACTTAAGCCTTGTAGGCACATATTTTGCATCCTCTCTCTAAACACACACACACACTTGCGCTAAGTGAAAATCACAGACATTGTTATATCACTCTCTAAAGGAATAAGACAGACATAGGCAGAATGAGATGGACAGGCTGGCAATAAAACTCTTCAACTGAGTCAGCTAAGTGGTCTTTGCTATTGCATGGAAGGGTCATTAACAGTCAGGCTGGAGCTGCTGCATTCCCTTATAGCTAGTACATAAATACTAATGAAAACCCATCCAATAAGTCATGTGTATATGGAGACAGAGAGAAAGTGAGGCAATAAGTGAGTGCTGAACAGAAAATCTGCTCTGTAAGTAGAACTCCAGCATGCTTTGTTTTTCCAAGTGAATCAAAGGCCACTGAAAATAAGTGGCTGATCCAATACCCACTGAAGTGAAGGGCAGCCTGTCCATTGACTTCAGTGAGCTTTAGACTGAGCCCTAAATCACTCCCCTTTAGGGCTGCCAACTTTCTGATAGCAGAAAACTGAACACCCTTGCCCTGCCCCTTTTTTTGAGGCCCCACCCTGCTCACTCCATCCCCCCTCCCTCCGTCACTCACTCTCCCCCACCCTCGCTCACTCGCTCATTTTCACCGGGCTGGGGCAGGGGATTGGGGTGAGGGCTCCGGCTCAGAGTGCGGGCTCTGGGGTAGGGCTGGAGATGAGGGCTTTGGGGTGCAGGAGGGGGCTCAGGGGTGGAGCTGAGGGATTTGGAGCGTGGGAAGGGGCTCTGGGCAGGGTGTTGGGGTGGGGGCAAGGGCTCTGGCTGGGG
>NW_020664446.1:42039713-42064455 GCF_002925995.2 Terrapene triunguis | reverse complement strand
GGGCTCTGGGCAGGGTGTTGGGGTGGGGGCAAGGGCTCTGGCTGGGGGTGCGGGCTCTGGGGTGGGCCAGGGATGAGGGGTTTGGGGTTCAGGCGGGTGCTCCAGGCTGGGGAGTGGGGCCAAGGGGCTCAGAGTGTGAGAGAGGACACCAGGCTCGGGCAGGGGTTTGGAGTGTGGGAGGGGGCTCAGGGCTGGGGCATGGGGGTTAGGGTGCGGGAGAGAATGCGGGAGGGGGTACAGGCTCCGGGAGGGACTCTGGGTGCAGGAGGAGGTTCCAGTCTGGGGCAGGGGATTGGGGCATAGGAGGGGGTACGGGGTGCAGGCTCCAGGAGTATGGGTGTGGAAGGGGGCTCAGGGCTGGGCCAGGAGGTTGGCATGTGGGAGGGAGTTCGGGGTGCGGGTTCTGGGCAGCGCTTACCTCAGGTGGCTCCTGAAAGTGGCCAGCATGTCCCTCTGATTCCTAGGCACAGGGGCGGCCAAGGGGCTCCACGTGCTACTCCCGTCCACAGGTGCCGCCCCCGCAGCTCCCATTGGCCGTGGTTCCTGGCCAATGGGAGCTGCAGAGCCAGTGCTCGGAGTGGCACAGCAGGAGCAGGGGCAGCATGCGGAGCCCCCGCTGGCCGCGCCTGCACCTAGGAGCCGGAGGGATATGCCAGCCGCTTCCAGGAGCTGCGCTGAGCCAGCCACTGTAGCCAACCAGACTTTTAGCGGCCTGAGCTACCAGGGTCCCTTTTCGACCAGGCGTTCCGGTTGAAAACTGTACGCCTGGCAACCCTACTCCCCTTCAAGTTAGCGGTTTGAGGAAAACTCAGCAATGTGAGCATCAGAGTATTCCTTCTGGCTATGGAAGCGGGGTGATCCACTCTTAATGTCTGCCAGAGAAGGTGCAGGACACCACTTAAAAATCATGAGTAGCTCCCTGGAAGATTTTATCTAGGCTGAAAATGAAAACTGGGCCACCTGCCTTGGTTTTCTTGCAAACCCAGTGAACAGCAAAAGAAACGGATGATTTGCTTACTAGGCCTTCAATTTTGCTCAATCTCCCCTCTAGCTTGCACAGTTGCAATTGAAGAAGCATGCACATGGCTAAATCCAGGATTCAAAAAAATTGTGACAATCATAATTTTTTGATGGACGACCAAGTCTGAGATCAACCTTGTCCTTGGATAAATCACCTCAAAATATTTCTCCCAGCCTTCTTCACTAGGCATTTGCCACCTGGTCTAACCCAGCTCTGAGTTAAGTACTAGTCCTATGTCTGCTCTGCAGCGTCCACCAGAGGAGCAAAAACGTGTGTGCAGTTGTCCTATTGGAGACACACCGCTAATGTCCGATGCCAGTATTCTTACTGGAGTCTAACACTAAATTAGACACTCCCTCTCCTGATCAGAGACAGTTGAGTGAATTGTCCCAGAGGGGCAACGGGGGTAGGAGGGTGAGCTAAATGTTGTGACATCCATTCAGTAAAATCCCACGGTCTGAAACAAAGCCTTCTGTTATCATTATTAAAAACTGGTGCATGAAAGGAGGAATCTGACTGGCTAATAAAGGTTCTGACCATGCAAGTATCCAGGATAGCTACCCAGGGTTGCTATGATAGTGTAATAAGAACAATTTTATAAATCCTTCAAGAAAACACACATTCACACACACACAAAAGAAGAGGGAAAAAGGTCTTGAGGGTCAGCACGTTACCTTCGCTTGCTAAGCTGCAATTAAAGGCATCAGTTAAGACAGACAAACAAAGCTGGTGCTTATCAAAGTTACACTGTGTGTGGCCTAATGCCGCCAGCTGGTGGCAGTCTCAGCCTAGCCTGTAAACACAAGGATTTTCACCCACAACCTCTGAGAGCTGATGGCTGGCTCCATGAGTTCTAACGCTATGGGCTTGTCTACCCTTGCAGCTGTGCCACTGTAGCGCTTAGTGAAGACACTATCAATGCCGACAGGAAAGCTTTTCTCATCGGTGTAGGTCCTCCACCTCCCCGAGAGGCGGTAGCTACGTCGATGGGAGAAGACACTCCCGTCGACATAGTGCTGTCTATGCTGGGAGTTCAGTCGGTGTAACTGCATCGCTCCGGGGTGTGGATTTTCTGACGACCTAGCTATACCGACATAAGTTTGTAGTGTAGACCAGTGTCAAGACCCAAGTTCAGCACCAGTCATTTCCAAACTCTTACAGACTGCCATTTTCATTTTACTCAGAGACGGGCTTTTAAGAGGGTGGAGACAATTCACATAGGATTCCTCAGCAGAAAAAGGAAATATCCAAAATGGTGGAATTTGAGGAGAGGCTCACTGGGCAGTCACTTATATGCCACACACTGACAGATGCTATATAAAAACCTAAGATAGATAAAGAACTAGGAATTTCCTTCTAGAACCCAGAGTTCAGACCTGACTTGTGTTAAAAGGTCAGAGGAATCCGATAATGTCTACTGCCCATTTGTTCCATCAAAATACACTACACAATTCAGCACAGCCTGCGCTCCGAAGAAAACCAAGACTGAAACTGAACTGCAAGGCTCTAGGATTGGAATGCCATGGGTGTTACAGGCCAGGACTGAGGTGCACGGACAGAGAGCGGGAAGCTCACACATTGCTTGCTTGGGCTATGTTTGGTTCTAGGCAGTGCAAATGGTTCCTTGTTTTCATAAACATTGAAACAAAAGCTGGAACACATGAACATACAAAACAGCAACACTTACTATGTTAATGCTTATCTCTGAACTTAAACTACAGTAAAAACCAACAGGCCAGGGAAGGAGTTCAATGGGGGCTGTAAACCATGTAACAGTGTGATCACCCAGAGGCATATTGGGAAGAATCTGCCAGCAGAACAGCCCCACTGCTGTCCCCCGAATCTATCAGAACACTCAATCTACTGTAAGATTATGCAACTTCTGGGGGGGAACAGCAGATGGTGGGTTTGTTCTAATGGCACTAAGCCCATCACTAACACTAAATGTTCTTGACATAATGCTTGGGAGTTGGACTATTCTGACCTTTGGTTCAGAATGGGGAGGCAGGAGGAGGAGCTGTCAGGGATTTTTTGGAAAATAAAAATAAAAAACCCCAAACAAAACAAAAAACAAGAGAAAAGACAGTTAACTCTAGCTTTGCTTAAATCCCTCCCCATCTCACTCTCATCTTCCCCGCCCCCTGCTACCACCATGAACAGTAATTCTGGCAGTACATGAAAAGCTATTTCAATTCCAGTGAAGCAGGGACCAAGAACAGACTCCTCCTCCCAAAACATGTAAAATTCCAGGAAAGAGCTCCATAAAATAATGGCAGGCACAGGCCTTCAACCTAGAATCTATCTCACCAGACCTCCGATAAAAGGACAAAGTTCTAACAGAAAACAGCTACAAACACACACTGTCCAGTCATCTCCTAGGTTCTAATGGGATTTCAGCAGCCCTGAAAAGCAAACATCAGGCACAGAACTGACGGGAACAACAAGGAGTCTGGTGGCACCTTAAATACTAACAGATTTATTTGGGCATAAGCTTTTGTGGATAAAAAACCGAAGAAGTGAGGATTTTTACACACGAAAGCGTATGCCCAAATAAATCTGTTAGTCTTTAAGGTGCCACCGGACTCCTTGTTGTTTTTGTGGATACAGACTAACACGGCTACCCCCTGATACAGAACTGATGGGGTCTCCTACCTCATGTTCTCTCATATAATTAGAGACCTTAAAGTCCTCTCTCTCTGGCTGAAGGCAGGGAAGAAGTGACAATATGCAGCAGGGTGAGAGGCTTAAAGAGAGCCCTTAGTCTCTTCCTAACTAACCTCTCACTGCCCCAGCTAGCTAGCTATTTAGTGGCCATTTCAAGTTGTTACTTTGTACTATCTGGTTTCAAGATGTTTTCCCAAGAGGGCCCCTGAAGCAAGATAAAATGTGCAATTCCTGATGCAAGTAACCCAGACACCTCACAGCAGAAACAAGACAGCTTGTTTGCAGTGGGTTTAGGTTTAGTATTATTCAGACCAACAGTATAGGACACTGCTCCCTGGCTTAATTTTAAGATTGAAAAGAGAAGTCCTCTAGGTGAGTCCTGCTGAGAATGGGGTGAGGGGACCAAACTCAAGGGAGGAAATACTGAAGGCAGGGCCTACGCAAAATGATTATGCAGCCACATAACTGCTGCATAATTGTGCTGGGAGAGTCTAAGCGTTCATTTAAAGAGAAGTCTCTAGCCCTCATGTTTGCAGGGAAAAAAACCCTTCAAAATATGACCCAAAATGCAAAACGCTGCAGCACTGTCTGAAGGGAGTTAAAAATAAATCAGCCAAATTAGAAACTATGTTTTGTGTTGTATTCACAGTTCTTACTGTTTATATAGGATAAACAGAGGGTGGAAGAAATGACTGAAAGTGGCTTGTATCTGGGCTGGGTAGTGGCCTATGTGAAATGAGTTGGTGGCCTCAGGCCAGGTCCCAGTGGACAGAATGTCCACATTACAGGAACCACCACCATAATTGGCACTAATTAGCAGCCTAATTGCCAGTCTCTGCAGAGGACGGCCTACCTCCTTGCCCCTAGAGGTTGTCCCTTCAGGTCAAAGTGGGGAAGTTTGCCCTAACATTTGCCTGTGCTGTACCCACTCTGTGGATAAACATAGGGCTTTACTCTGCAATTTTATGGATAAACCACTCTCTAGTTGGCTGAAGGACAGTCTGTTCTCTAAGCCAATGAAAATATAGCAAATCAATGATACAGTAAAACATGGCCTGTCAAAAATACAACAGAATTCACTGTTTTGCTAACAGTCATCCCATACAATCGGTAAGTCTCCATGGGGTATAACAAATAAAGTCCTGGGACAGAACAATACCAGAGGTTGAGTGTCTCCTGCGGAGACAATAGAAGTCTCTTGGCACCATCTCAATGTTTGTTTTTGATTACCTGTATTTCAAAGCTATTATAATATATTACACAATCAAACCATGAGAAAAATGACATCCCTTTAACAAGTCTGGGAATTTAGCTCATTTGCTGCTTGGCCAGGACAGTAAGTTAAATGAAAAGGATTGGTATCAGAATAGAAATTAACCCAGTGGCAGAAAAAGCAGGAGCAGTTTTCTACCCTCTTGGCTCCCACACCTCCAGAGTACCTAATGGAGGGTCTCCAGAAGACAGGAGACATGAGTCCAGCTGGACCAAGAGAAGCTGGTACTGAGAGAAAAGCATGTGTCAGGAAGAGGAAGAGAGAATTCAAGGTGGTCAAGTTGGATGTGAAAAAGATGTTTCCATCCTCTCCCTTTCCTCAGCATCTTCCAAACTCCATGCAGTATCCCAAGGTCCCCTTCCCAGCCTTCTGCTTGCTTTAAGTCTCCTCCTTACTGAAGTCCCCATCATTTCACCAAAGGATTAGGTAGGACTCCACAAATGCATCTGTCTCAGTCAGAGTAGCTGTTCAGTAAAGCAAGGATTCTCCCCCCAAGGACTGAATGTGCTGACTTCATAATGTTCGCAACCAATGCCAATGCTAACATTTGATTGAGTGGGATATGGCACATACAGTCATATACACCTCTACCCTGATATAACGTGACCCAATATAACACGAATTAGGATATAACACGGTAAAGCAGTGCTCCGGGGGGCGGGGCTGCGCACTCCGGGGGATCAAAGCAAGTTCGATATAACGCGGTTTTACCTATAACGCGGTAAGATTTTTTTGGCTCCTGGGGACAGCGTTATATCGGGGTAGAGATGTATATTAGCTAGGTTAAAAAGTTGTAAGGCTGACCAACTCTCATGGTTTCAGGCATCAGCTGACAGCATCTTGAGTTACAAATGAATTTACCCATCCCATTCCCCATGGAGTACGCTATTTGCCCAATGCTTTATATGGGTTTTTTAAGCTGTACTAAGTAGTAACCAGTCTAACCTATTGCCAGAGGAAAATATACCAAAGCAAATGAATCTGTTCCTATGTGGCAAGGCTATTTTAGTGCCTTGGTTGTCAGCCAACAGGATGAAAAGCAAAGCCCAGCTCTAGGTTTTGTGGGGCTCTGTGAAAGTTTTCATGGACAGCCTATCCAGCAGCCTCCCCATTTATATCCAGGTCCTCTTGCCTTCATGGACTCATGGCACCCCCACTGGCCACCTCCTGCCAGCCCAAACTATCACCTGTTTGTGAGATCCATGTCCTCTGAGGAACCGTTAGATGGGTTGGGAAACCAGAAGGTGGAAGTGCAGCTTTTGAAGCAGGATTTGGGGAAGGACAGTTAGGGAGGTCAGTCTCTGCTACTGCCCACTGGTAATGGAATCAGGTGGGACCACAACCATGTTATCCAGGACGGCACTCTGTCTGGCACGTCCAAGTAAGCGCAGTGCCCCTGGAAGACCTGAGAACTCCGAGGCTAGCCACTTGGGTTGCATAGACCAGTGGATAACAAAATGCTAAAATGTGTAATACAAAGTCAGTGGTGGAGGAGAGCCCAGGCAGCAGCACCTGTTCTCTGCTGCTGGTGGGTTCCTTCCTCTACCAGGGATCTGAAACAAAGGCAGCAGCTGCACCTTAAGCAAAGTCACATACCTTTAATGGGAAAAGATACAACTTTAAGAGCAGCCCAGTGCCTACAACACACACAAGGAAATTCTCGTCAATGGGCCAAATCCTGCACCTCACTTCGGAAGATCTCCCAGAAAACTCTGTGGAAGTTTTGCCTGTGTAACAGCTGCACGATTTGGCCCAATATATTAATGTAACCAATATAAAGTAGCCAAGTCGATCAGGAAAGTGTTGGATGGTGTTTGTGTGTGTTTGTTTGGCTAAATCATGTACATGTGTTTATCAATTGGAGCAATTCTGTACATTTCCAAATACACACATACCTGTGCAGAAGACAGAGCTCTCTCATTTTGATATCTGCATGCTAACCCTCTAGCTACCAACATGAATGCACATTAACTGCTGATAACAGGTTTTGCCCACAGTATTGCTTCCTAAAAAAGAGAAAGACCTCCCCGTTTCAGCACTCTGCATCTGTCTGTGCATTATGCTAAAGGGTCTCTGGCTCTTCTCTTTTGGTGGCCTCCAAGTGAGAGAAAGGGAGCTCACCCCAGAGGCAGATGGATGTAATAAGCATTAAACTTCTCAAAATGAGATTTTCCACGCTCTTTCAAAGGAAAACAATCCCTTCGCTTTGGAGCTCAGTGCATGTGTGTGAGGAAGGGGAATTGGGGAAAAGAAAGGTCACTCAAAGGACCCTTAAAGAAATCACACTAGTGAGACCCCCTGGGAGCATAAGCAATGCTGGAATCTGGTTTTTGTTTCTGGATCGATGAAGATTTTGTAATGATTAGGAAGGCAATCCATCCCTTCTGTGGACTGCAGTTACACCCCCCACCTCCAGCTGGAGGAGAGCTCACTCCACTGCAGATAAGTCTCTGTTTTAGAAAATAAAAACGCAGGCAGGGGAATCTCCCTGTGAGTTCTTGCACTGGAGGGTGGGGCCCGCTGGCTGCAGGGAACAGGGGTAATTTCCTTTATATTACATTTTAGCTGAAGATGCCATGATTCTAAAACAGCACCCCTCCCCAGCTCTCATTCTACTTCATTGAAAAGAAAATGGAAACACGTCTGGGTGGTTAGGGTTCATTAATTATATGTCTCTCTTTTTTGTGAATAACTCATGGGCTACATCAGACCAGACTTGGAGGGAGATCGACTGAGAAAGAAGCTTTACAATCTGTGGCATTGTTATTCACTAACAAAAGGACCCCTACTTGTCCACAGAGAGGGAGAGTGTAGATGCTCAGTCAAACGGTCTTTCAATGCTTACAGATTCAGATGCGTTGGAGCCCTTCCAAGTCTACCTACTGTATAACCGGATACACGTTCTTTAGATGGGCTTCCATTCACTCTGTTCTTCACTTTCTGAGTCCCACCTCCTCGTCAGATTTTGCTCTTTTCTTTCTGTACTTTTAACATGCAATAATAAACTAAGCTGAGGGGGAAAGAGGCCAGAATGGAAGGAAGAAGTAGATCCAAAATGTTTGCCTTTGCAGTCTCATGGCTATGTGAACTAAGCCCCACATTTCAATGACAATAAATGCTTCCCCACCAGCTCATTGGAAATATTTCATCTGCAGAAACAAAGCTCCAGGAAGAAGCATGGCCTTGTGGTTAAGGCACAGAACTAGCACTCCGGAGACTTGGGTTCTATTTCTGGCTCTGTCACAGGCTTCCTACATGACTCTAAAGAAGCTATTTGACCTCTGTTTTCTCTAGCTGTGAAATGGGAATGATCATATTTACCACAGGGGGGTGTTTGAGATTGGTAAAGTGTTTGGAGAGCCTCAGGTGGAAAGTGTCATACAAGAACAAAGTATAATCCAGGCCTTCAGGTGTAGCCACAGACATTCACACATATGCACAGGGATGTGGACATGAATCTCACACACACTTCAGGCAGTTTCAAGGATTTCTCACAGGGCCTTTGTGAAAAGATATTCCCTCTCTTTTCTCCCACAAAACCACATTAATATTCAAATGATGGCACTGAGCAAGGTCAGCAATTTATTATCTCCTCTCCTGTTATTTTCCAGGGTCTAAAAGGGTGATTATGGACCTACTGAAGAGTCTTCAGCAAGGGAGCTGTGGAATAAATATGGAAGCATTGCAAGGGGAATTACAGTGACCTACTAGCAGCAAAGAGGGTGGGAGTCCTGCAGGGCGGGCTGGTATGAGGAACAGAGCACACAGGCCGTTTAAGTGACCTAATGAGACGGTGTGGGTCCTACAGGGCAGGATGGGAGGGGAAACAAAACACATAGCACACAAAATCTGCCCTTTCCTCACAGACTCCCTCCACATGCTGCTCATCTCTTGCCTTGATCATTGCAGCTGTCTCCTCAGAGTCTGTCTAAAATCCCACTGTTAAAGGCACCTTTTTCTTCCTGTTTGAAATTCTCTGTTGAATCTGATGCTGTAAGAGACAGGAAAGCAAACTCCTCATTTTCACCTGCAAGGCTCTATGTCCTCTTGTCCTCACCTATAGCTCTGCCCCATCCCCTCTCCCTTCACCTACACTCTTCCCAGTCCTCTAGCCATACTCCTCCATTTGTCTCCTCCTCTTACTCTTGGCTGCTTTCCTCCTTAGATCTTGCCCTCTACACTCCCTATGTCCTTACCTGCCAAACACCCCCTTTCTCCTCCTTAAAACACAGCTCGCTCCTCATTCAATCTCCCCTCCCTTCTTACCACTGGCAATTCCATCCCCTGAGGAGCTGTCCTCCTTATCTTATTTATACTCTAAGCCCTCCAAAGTAGGGAGCATATCTTTATACAAGTTTGTAAAGTATCCTGCATATTTACAGCCTTATCTGTTTTCTCATAAACAACAATAGGGCGCTAAAGAGACCTAATGAAAGGGGTGCAGGGCCTGAAGGACTTTCTGGGACAAGAAACAAACAACACAGGAAGTTTGAGTGACCTCGTGGGAGGGGATGTAGCTCCTGAAGGACAGAATGGAATGAATTGCAAGAGCACATTACAGGGAGCACCTAGTAGGCTGTCAGCTGTGCATGATAGGCTGGAATGGGGAAGGAAGCACACACAGATTAAGTGACCCACTGAAGGGTGTGAGCTATGTGGGACATCCTGGAGCAGGTCCTGCATTAAATACTTAGTTCATATTCCTTCTCCTTTTTAAGTTGGGCCCTACCAAATTCACGGCCATGAAAAACGCGTCAGACCGTGAAATCTGGCCTTTTGTGTGCTTTTATCCTATACTATACAGATTTCACAGGGGCGACCAGCGTTTCTCAAATTGGGGGTCCTGACCCAAAAGGGAGTTGCAGGGGGGTTTCAAGGTTATTTTAGGGGGGTCGCAGTATTGTCACCCTTACTTCTGTGCTGCCTTCAGAGCTGGGCGGCCAGAGAGCAGCAGCTGTTGGCTGGGCGCCCACCTCTGAAGGCAGTGCCCCGCCAGCAGCAGTACAGAAATAAGGGTGGCGATACCATACCATGCCACCCTTACTTCTGCGCTGCTGCCTTCAGAGCTGGGCAGCCGGAGAGTGGCGGCTGCTGACTAAGGGCCCAGCTCTGCAGGTAGCAGCACAGAAGTAAGGGTGGCAATACCACAACACATCATCCTTACTTCTGTGTTGTTGCTGGCGATGGCTCTGCTTTCAGAACTGGGCTCCCAGGCAGCAGGGACTGCTCTCCAGCTGCTCAGCTCTGAAGGCAGCACTGCCGCCAGCAGTAGCACAGAAGTAAGGGTAGCAGTACCGCTATCCCCCCACAATAACCTTGTGACACCCCTCAGACACACATATTTAAACAGCTGAACTCGTGAAATTTACGATTTTTAAAATCCTATGACCGTGAAGTTGACCAAAATGGGCTGTGAATTTGGTAGGGCCCTATTTTTAAGTGTTGCTTTGCATAGTCTTTCCCAGTTGAATTCTTGTTTGAACTGTGGGGTTTGTGCTGGATCTTTCCTTTTCTAAATCAGCAGACTCAACAGAGCAGGCAAGTCCTCAGTGTCTAAGAGTTCATGCTCGATTTCCCCACCTCCTCCACTCATACTGACACAGAGGTCTACAGCAAATGGCCGGGGAGAGAGAGTGTCCACGTGCAGCCTGCCATGGCCTATTTCACGGCCAGCCAAGCTTCCCCATGAGCCAAATTAACTGTAGCCTGCCATGACCAGCGGCAGTAAAGAAGACCCTATCAAGAGGGCCCCAACTCAGCAGACACACAAAGGGGACAAAGAAGTGGCTTCTGGCAACTGCCGCTATGTGACACACAGAACACAATAGCTGTGGTGCTTGCACCGAGTCTGGCACTTTAAAGGGGGAATTGGTTTCAGAGCAAGAGAAGGCTGCTTTCCCCTGCCACTATGTAGGGCACAGTATTGCCAACCACAGGCATTCCAAAGCCCTGAGTCAGGCCCCCTCAAAGTCATGAGATTTGAAAATTAATATATTTTGGGTTCTTCTTATTTGCTTTCCATTTTCCGAACCTTTTGGACGTCATGTTTTCTAGCTTTTCTCCACAACTATGAGGGCTAGAAACTTACTTCAAAACAAACAAACAAAATAAAATGATGAGATTCTCAGGCAATAACAGGAGCTAGGGCTTTAAGACAGATACCAAATACCTTCATTTTCATGATGTAACATTTCTTATGGCAACAGGCAAGGCTTTCATTCTTCAGCCAGGCATGTACTGACTCTTTGCTAGGTCCAACTGCACCTGCCATGTTAGGGATCGTTTTATGTCTACACTGCAAAAATAGATAACAATTGTTCTTTTCTGTGTAGTGTTAGGTGGACTGCAGATACATTTTGGTGCAACGGCATGCAGATCATGTGGTGCACATACCAATCCATCTGTCTTTATAGCAGCACTGCTACTATCCAAAGCCCAATGAATCAATGGAAAGACTCTCATTGACTTGTATGGACTTTGGATAAGGTCGTCATAGATAAGAGCTCTGGTTCAGGGAGAAGATCGCGCACTTTGACTTTCCTTCTCTCTGGAGTGCTCATGCAGGAATGATGCTTGGTGAGAAGGGGGATCTAGAGCTCTACTGAGAAATATGCCCCACTGGTGAAAAATAAAATCACAATCCACTTCAGTCACAGGCCTACACACAGCTGGGGAGTAGCAGACCCATTCAAAGGAAATACAAAACAGCCTCCTTCATTCAGGAAGAAACCCTATTTTGTGTCCTAGGCTCTCGTTCCTCAAGCTCAAAGGACTAGAAATGCTGTGGAAACAGCAAATAAAATCCTGGACCCACTGAAGTCAGTGGCAAAACTCCCATTGACTTCATCAAGGCCAGGATTTCACTCAGCATCAGCAGCCTCTCTGTGGTGTGGAAGGGAGTCCCATAGTTCAGTCTATAGCACCATCTACTCTGGTCAAGTAAACAACATCATGGAACGGAGTCCCAGCCAATCCTTCTTAGCTGGAAAGATAGCTGGGCTATGCCATGGGATGAAGAGTTACTGCACTTTATTTATAAAAAAAAAAAAAAAAAGTACTTAATTTCATGTAGACCAATTTCTAGAGTAGATGAAATTTTCCAAATTTTGATTTTGCAATGAAAGTTTTATTAAAATATGGGATGAATTTTACACAAAAAAGTCATTCTACTTTCTGGTAAGCATAGAGCTGAGCAACATTTTCTGAATTTCGAAATTGGGATGAAGTTTGAGATTTTGACAAAATAGGATGAATTCCGCACAAAATTTTCCCCCATTTTTCAACCTGCTCAAGTAATTTCTAGTTGTTCTTTCCCAAGTCCTTCCCTTTTCTCACACAAACAAAAAGAATATTTCTAAACATAGCTACAATGGGAAAGTAAGGATTAATTTCACTCAACCGCAGTTGTCATATTTAAAGAAATAGACATGTTCTTTCCTTACACCCCTAGTACCACCTTTAATTATTAGAACAGAAGGGATTTTAGAAGAGCAGTGTGTGCTGTTTGCCTATGCTGAGTGACATGCAGAAAGTAATCACAATGCACTCAGCCAACTTCACTGATTTGCACTGAGCCCCTTTCTAGATCTCAAGCACTAGCACAACAGAGCTATTGTGTCTGGATTCCCAACACTGCAGCAAAGTGACAAAACTTACTCCAGATTGAAAGGAACAAGGCTTAAAAAAGATTCAACAAAACCAATGTAAGTGTACCTGAAAGTGTTCTCATTTGCATTAGGGGCTATGAAACCCTTTGATACAAATCCTAAATGTTAGACATAAATGGCATCCCTAGAACCCAGCCCCTTGCTCACAGCAGATTCCAGGGTGGGAGCTCAAAAAAAGACAGGCATCCCCAGGAATAACCACAGGAAGGGTTTCAAGTGTGTTGTGGGTGAAAATATAACAGAGACTGGTGAAAGCACGGGAACAGAATCCGGTTCCACCACAGCCCAGACTTCTTGAGGCTCAGTAATCCCAGCTGCCATCACTCACTTCCATGGTCTCTCTTTTTCACCCTTGTTTAAATAGGAATACATTGAACACCCAGTTGGGAAAGAAGGAAGTTACCCCTGCAGTTTCCTCTCTAACAGGTACTGTTGTGTGCCTGTGTACATCTGCCTCTCTTCCCAAGTAGCCAGCAGAGGCGAGTCAGTTCAATCACAATGGAGCCTAGAAAGGCCCTCAGGGGAAAACAACCTTTTTGGGGACAAATGAAGCAGGTTTTCATTAACAATCAGATCAGGGCAACAGCTCAGCCTCAAACTGGGAAAACAAACCGAGATCAAGGTCACCGAGAAGGTCCAGGGCAGTCGCTCTCCGGCTTTCTCTGCAGCAATCCTAAATCCTGAGCACCTGGAGGAACACCCAAGGGATTTTGAGGTGTTGTTATCCTCCGATAGAATGTCCACTCCCAACACCAGCTATTGCACTTGGACTCCTCTTTACTTCAACCCTCCCCATCCACAGGGGAAAGCTTTACCAGAGTCAAACTCTATTGCTTATTCTTTAATGCACCCACACACGCGCACATGCACACCCCTCTCTTCATCAGCAGAGAAACAAGTATCTCTGTCATGGAAGAGATAAAGAGTTACAGTGAGATTATTGCAGCTAGATCGTGCAAGGTGAGAATTATTTCCAGGCCATGCATCATTATCAACATCACAGCTTCTTGGGTAAATCATTTATATAAGACTGGGAGAAGGCAAGCGAGGGGGAGAGGGTCGAGGTCCTTGCATGTGGGCTGGTGATCAGGAGTGTGCTATTGTGTGCAGGATGCATGTGAATGAGTGTCAGCATACTTGGGGAGGGAAGGAGGGAGTGTGTAGACAGTAGCAGAGTGGTGTTTGCTGAACAGCACTGAATTAAACCCACATTGCTAAAGAGATGCTAATACGCACTCTTTGTTGCAGGGGAGAAATGTGCAAGTTTCCACTGACTCTGCTGCTGTTATGTAGAAGGGAAGGAAAGAGGCAAACAAAAGAGAGAGAAAGATGAAGAGAAGAGGAAAGACAAGACCTGGGGCGGGGGGGAGGTTTGGAGTGAGAAGAGATTTGTAATTTATGCCTCCACTTCAGCAAATGTTTTCACTAACATTAGCATTGCTAAAGCTGAAAGGACATAAGCGAATAAGAAACAGCAGGAACCTGTGGCTTTACGGCACTAACATCTGCTGTAATGAACTCCTCGCAGACTCCGTTACAGCCCCTTCCATCATCACCTCAGTGCTGGCCACTTCCTGCCTGCTCTCCAGACACACTGCCAGCAAATCCAGGAACCCAAATATTAGCCATGTGGGCGCCTTTTGGGTGACGGCATCAAGCCACTCAGCCAGGCCTGTGTGTCTTTTGAAAGAAAGGAAGAATGAAAGAACGAAAGAAAAAAAAGTAGCTCAGAATGTGGAGCTCCCATTTACCTACAGGGATCACACTGCATGCCAGCTCATGTCAAAATACACCATAAAGGGGGAAGTCATGGAACTAGTGACTTTACAGTGTCATTACAATCAGAAAAGAAACTAAGTAAAGAGACCGTCTTACTCAATACAGATCTGCTCCCTGGAGTCATCCAGTCATATGAGCTCTCTTTCCTGACAAACTTTTATTCCTGTTAGCATCACACAGCTAGTGCAGCAAAGGGAAAGGGACCTGGATTCCAATCTGGTTTGTACAGCATCAGCTGCACTGCCCTTCAGGGTCTAACTGTAGAATCTGTCTCCTATGTTACCACCAGTCATACAGGACACAACTTGACTTTTCAGGCTGTGTGTGCAGAGTTGCTGGTTAGAAAAATCTTTAGATTTGCAAGCAAAGAAAATGGCACCTGAAGTCCTAAACACAGAACCCCACGGTGTCATTTTCACAGATTCACTGTTCTCAACAGAAACATTTAGTATAATGAGACAGCAAGAGGGGACCTGTTTTTTATTTTAGGAAGGGGACCCAGTCCAAGAATAAGGGGGGGGGGAGAAATAGACAACATAGGAGAAGTTCAAACATGGCTGATTTCAGCCAAGCAGGTCTCTTTCCTATGCAATTTCTGGCTTCACTGACTGGTCAATCTAATGTCTCTCTCCCTTTGCCATACAGTTGCAATGACATCACTTGGGAGGAATTCCACTGGGATTCACATAAACAGCATGTAGAATTCCATAGGCATCCACTTTCCAATTAGTTTGGGATAATGGTGCTAGCTTATTTTGTTACTGCACTGTCTTCCCAATAGTTTGCCTGGGGCCTATTATGAAAGGGCCAAACTGAAAACTACAGATCCTCAATTAAGGCTCTCTAGCTTAGAGGATCCAGAGGTGCCCCTGGCTGTGTATTTGGGGCTATGGTGCCTGAAGAAGCCTACACCTTAGTGTACCCATATCAGCTAGGCAAGGGCCTGCAATCCTGGCTGGGGACAAGAAGTTTCCTTCTCTTTCCTGTTACCTTTTCTGTATATTAATGGGCAAGAGACCCAGGTGTAAGACCCCTTCAAAAAGTGATGAAAGTGCAAAACTGACAGCGCTGGAGAAAACCTAGCATGGTGCAGGCAGTGCTGTGAAACTTTCATCAGACAGCTCTGCTCATGCATCTCAATCCTGACCTGCACACCTTCTACTACTGCTATTTTAATCCTAGGCTCACAGAGATTCCATCTCTGTCAAGTAGGATAAACACCAGTGTATCTATTTTTTTAAAGCCATCTGCGTGTTGGCCCATATCTTAGTCAAACAGAAGTGATGGTGTTACCTTGCAATAAACAATCAGAGGTTCACGCTGTTTCTGGTACAGCATGGTAGTCAGTGTCACAACATCACACTCCATTTTTTCACAGCCACTACACAACCCACATAGAGTTGGCACTGAGGTGTGGGGGAAGAAAGAGGGAGAGGGAAATGTACCCTAGAGAGCTTGTGATCCTTGTTCCAAGTTGTACATGCCAATTCTAATAAAAACCAAATGCACAACAAAATCAGCTCCATGTCAGAGAATGGCAATGAATTCCCATCAAGCAAACCTTATGATCAGGGTGGTAGTAACATTTTCTGGAGCAACAAAGAAAACTCAAAGGAAGGAATACTCCTACTGTTTCTCTACTGAAAGCTCTCGAAAGATAAATAAAACCCTAAACATCACTTCCCTCTTTAACAGAAAATACAGCGCAATAAAAAATATTAAAGTTCTCTTCTATTAAAAAGAAGAGAATAAATCTCTCCTGTCAGGCCTCATATTCAGCTTTTCCCCACCCTGTTTTTAATTCCTTTTCTTCCTTTAATTATACTTTAATTCTGAGTTTAGTGCTCACAAAACTAGAGGACAGATAGCGTCAGACAGAGCAGGACAAGAGCTGTACAACCTTCCCACACATATAGATCTAATCCAATGCTTTTCTTTCTAAACCTGCACTCAGCCTGCTATTCCAGTCTTGGGCACCCACATAGTTCTGCCACCAGGCTTCAATCCTGACCTGCAGCACCCCATTCTAATCCCCATCCTGAGCCCTGCAGCTCTGACAACGCACCTAAATCCTGACCTGCAGCACCCTTACTAATCCCAGTTCCCCTGGCCTCTGTTCAACTTTGCCAACGCACTGAAATCCTGACTTGCACCACACTATTATATTCCAATAGATTGAGTCTCCCTGAAGCACGCAGTGCTAACCGTGCCAGAATATTTGTGTTTTTTTTTCTTTGTCTTTGTATCCCCTAAATGGACAAACATTCCCTATTATGGGTCAAGCTTGCAACCAACCAACTCATTTTCACTTATGCTGACCCAGGACTGAAATCTAATGTCAGTCTCTAGAAGCAAAGGTCCAGTGCATTAAAACTAGTCTGTCCCCCCAACCCTTATTTCCCCTTCCCCACATTGTAAACAGTACCTTTGTAAAAGATAAATCTTCCTAAGTGAAGCATGCTGGGGGGTTAAATCTTCTAGTTGAGAAACACTCTCAAAATTCCTACTCATCTTTAATTACCCTTTAAAATAAAGGCTTGGTTCATTTTCCTGTAAGATCACATTGTCAAAAAATGCTTTTAACAAGACGAGGACAAATCTGCACAACATCCAGTTCTGGTGACACACACCTACCACATTCCATTGTCATCCTCTTTCTTCACAATATGGGAGGAAAATGACCAGCTATGTTAGTTAGGCTTTAAAGTTTCAACAAAGATTACAAGCTGTCTGCTTGTCACAGGCTGACAGGCCACTCCAAAGGTCTGACATTTATAGTTATGGTCTCTTCCAAACTCCACAGCCATCAAACTTTATAGAGCCTCACTTTTGAGATCTAAAGCTGAAGACATCTTTTTATATCTGCACTTAAAGGGAAAACACTCGCACCTTTATTTTCCTATTGCTGGAGGGTGACACAGGATAAATGGTGCAGAATCAAGAGACAAAGAGAGGCCAGGCATCAAAAGTAAAGTCATTCTGGGTAGCATGCAGCTGAATTTTATCATAGGAATCAGGGATGGGGGTAGGAAGCAGGATACATGCTCCTTAGTTATTGGGGGGGGGATCATAAACACACACAAACAACTTGAAGGGCTCACTTTAAATGACTCATGATCACCAGATTTGTTTGCCCCTAGGAAATTTTGGGAGCTGTAAGAAAAGGCTTAGGTAACTTAGTCTGACCATGGCAGCCTGATTTACAAAATTAAGATCAAGTATGAGAAGAACATGATTCAATTCCATGTTTGAATCAATAAGAAATCAGAGTCCATAATTAAAAGGTAGTTCTAGAGTTCAGTGGTTGCAATGATTACTACATTGGCCTTTTTTTATTCCCACAGTAAGAAGCTCCTATGCCCATAATTCGAACTGCACCTCTAGTTTTTCCGGATTATTGAATAGAATGAAATTGTAAGCAGGGATGTAATTTTCCCTGCCAACAAAACAAAACATCAGTAAGAATCAAATGAATCACAAAGCTGGAGTTAATAGCGGGGCAGCTTGCAAGTCACCCACTCAGTTGGGCTTCCTTGTCTCCCTTCCTCTCCCTCATCCGTGGCCTCCAAATCATCATTTTCAAAGGAATGCACCTTTGTTATTAATATTAATTCAAAACAGGCCCACTCTCTCCATTCAGAGTCTCCATACTGTGCGGGGGCCCAATCCCATGCTTCTTGCACACCCAAGTTTCCCATTGAGTTCAGTGGGTGTTTTGGGTGCACAAAGAATGCAGAATTGAGCCTTTGATTTGGAATATCTGCTCTATTGCTTTACGTCTCTTTAATTTGTAGTACTGCACATTCGTAAACATACTCTGAATGTTCTTAAGCCAGTGCTCCTATTTCACATTCCTGAATCCCTTTAAACAATGTTCTCCATTCAGTACTGAACCTTCCCCCTATCATTAACTGCAACTTCAAAATACATCTTTAAATACCAGACTCTGGACAAATTATAATTAGCCAAGATCAAATTATAAGTGTTGCAACTTTTTAGAACTGTAACAAACACTGAACTAGAAAAGAAAGGCACTCAGCCTATGAGACTAGCAAAATATTAGCTGCTGCACAGGGTAGCAACCATTGCCAATTATAAATATTTAACCAGACACAAATTGTCACCAATATAGTCTTTGCATATCTGTCCTTCAATTTAGCCTTAGATTTCAAAATTGTCTGACATACAAAAAATTCCATCTGTTGTTCTAAAGCTCTGCCAAAAAGCAGGTCTCAGATACACAGAACAGCTTAAAGATGGACCGGTGCTCTCACAGTAGATCATGCATGGGCCTGAGAGAGAATCCCTTTTCCTTTGGACCAGTAACTTAAGAGTCTGTTACACTTTTCTACAGCACATGATGCAAAAGGATTAAGAAGCACAAAAACCTGTGGTGTACCTACCTAATTAGATAGTGTACTGTCTCCTTCCCTTCCACCACAGAAAGGTCTCTTTAATATACACACAGAACATAACATACACAGCCATTAGCAATCAGATAGGCAAAAATGTCAATGATCCACTGGAAGAGGACTTTGACTCACCCTCCTGACACTAGAGGGTCAAAACTTCTACACTGTTTCTTACTGCAAAAGTAATCTGACCATCTGAAAGGTCCAAACTCTGGTCCCCTCTTTCCCCTGGAATTTGAGGCCTTCAGCAGTAAATACTGCAGCTAAAAAGGCAAAACTAATACTGCTCATTCATTCTCCAACTCCTTTCTAGTTTCATCTGAAGATATTTATTTTCTCCCTTGCCTAGACCTCTTAATTCTTCCCACTGTAATTATTTACCTTAGAGGAAAGCATCTGAGGTTGTGTAGTTCATATGAAAGATATTATACAAACAAGGGCCTTTGAGTAACATCTTATTCCAGGATTAGACATGGAACTAATCCTGAAGTAAGATGCTACTCAGCAAAAGTAAGGAGTGGCAGAGTCAGCTCCTAAAGTTGAACTGTATTTCTGCAAACGTGAGCATGCTCCTATTTCCCTTGCATGAGACCCATTTTACTACCTGTGCTCACCGTGGATCGCCTCAAGGGCTTCAATGAGACTATTGTCAACCTAGGCAAAGGTGGAAGAACAGGGCCCATAGTTTGAGGGGTTGGAAATGCACTGGCAGGCCCTATTCCCACTTCTTTACTCACGGTCTTACAAGTAACTGACGGGCTGAACAAACATTTTTTTAAACCCCCTTTTAGAGGTATTTAATGGTGTCATTCTTTCTCTGTGCCACCATTTAACATCCATGTCCAATTTGCCTTCCTCTTCTACCAACAGTTTCCAACTTCATACAAACAACAATCAAAGAAAAAAAACCCACTTCTCAAATGCTACAGACCGAATCCAAAGTAACCTCCTGCCTGGGGCTACCCTTGAGTGTGAAGCATTTTCACTTGTGCAAAATTAATCAACGAGGTAACCAAAAGTACGGGAAGAGTTCGTGAATAACCCTCTTCCCCCCTCTGGCCGGACTGAAATAGCTTGGTTTCTTCCAGCTCCCCCTAAATCACTAGTTAGGGAGCAGTGGGAAACCAGCCCGGTGCAGATGTGGAATAATTTGCTCCAGTTTCCTCTCCAAATAGAATGGGAACGTTTCTCGGTTTTCAATGACTTAAAAACGGCTCAGCCTCGGAAGCCGCCACGGGGCCAGCAAAGCAGCGATTTTCCTGACGGCGAGCCTGTTATTAAAGCCCAGCTCGCATTCCTGCCGCCGCGGAACAGCGCGGACCCAGTCGGAGGCAGAAGGGAACAAACGTGCGGCGCTTCAGAAGCCGAGAGCGAGGGCAAACTTTGGAGGGGCTCCGGGGGGCTGCCTCCCCTGTGGGCGCCCAGCCCGACCCCCGCGGAGACAGAAGGCCGGCGGTGGCCGGGCGGAGAGGCGCCGCGGCTCGTTCATACCAACATCTTGTTGATTCGGTTCCTTACCTGCTCCGCAGCGCCCGAAGTTGCAGTGCAGCATCAGAGCCAGGAGCAGCACCCCGGGCGCGGAGACGGCCCGGCTCCGAGCTGAAGGCATCGCTCCCCGGCTGAGCGTCTGTGTCCGTCCCCTCGGGGCTGGCTCCCAGGCTCCTTCCTTCTCCTCGGCTGCCTGCTTCGCCCCGAGCCCCCCAGCTCCCCGGCACTTCCCCGGCCCGGGATCGCCTCCTCTCGGCGCGCTTGGGGGACGCGGGTCTCGGCAAGGCGAGGGAGGCGAGCCCGGGGAAGGGTCCCGCCCCTGCCGCTGGATCCCGCCGGTGCCAGGCTGGGCAGCTCCCCTCCCAAGTTGGGTGCCAAGGAGAGCGTGTCAGAGGAGCGGCCGCTGGGTGCGCATCACTGCAGGCTCCTCCTGCCGCCGCCGCCTCCCTGCCCGGGCGCTGCGCCTAGCACGGCACTTGCATCCTGCCCCCAGCCCGGCTCCTGCCACACTGCCAAGGTGTCCCGCACGCCGGAGCCCAGGCGCAGGGGGGCGGCGGTGGGCCACGAGGGGGAGCCGACAGCCGCAGCAGCGGCGTGGGCAGGGCGCAGGGGGGCGGCAGGGAGTTCGGCACGGCCCACGCCGCTCCGGCAGCAACGCGCAGCGGAAAACCCGGCTGGCTGGATCCGCAGTGAAAGCCGGAGCTGGAGCCGCTCGGCACTTCCCTCCAGTCCGCTTGGAACCTCTTCGCCCGTCAATTTCTTTTCTGCCTCCCCCTTTTCCCTTTCCTCAATGGCCCACATCTTCCCCCCTCATGCCGCGTCCCTCAAGCCCCCCCTTCCCCTCAGCTCGCTCTGGGCTTTATACATTATTACATGCAGTGAGCTTCTAGCGCCTCTGCCCCGCCATACATTGTGGGTCTAGCTAGCCATGGGGTCGGCAGCCTTTCAGAAGTGCTGTGCCGAGTCTTCATTTATTCACTCTGATTTAAGGTTTCGCCTGCCAGTAACATTTTAACGTTTTTAGAAGGGCTCTTTCTATAAGTCTATAATATATAACTAAACCATTATTGTATGTAAACTAAATAAGGTTTTTTAAATGTTTAAGACGCTTCATATAAAATTAGATTAAAATGAAGGGCCCCCAGGCCGGTGGCTAGGACCCAGGCAGTGTGAGTGCCACTGAAAATCAGCTCCCGAGCCGCCTTTGACATGCGTGCCATAGGTTGCCTATCCCTGAACACACCACCTCCCTTGTGCTTGGATTTGGTGGTGGTTACTGTACAAACATACTCCAGAGTTGCTCTTTCCTCGGATGTGCCAGGTGGAGCCGGACAGAACATCACACCTGAAAAACCCTTAAGAACACTTTTATTTCTCTCTTCCTTTATCCTCCTATCAGTCACTTAATGTGTCCCTCGCGCATTCTGTGATGTTTTCCAATGCTTCCTGCCCCCTTCCTTTTCTTTGGTCAATACTTCATTTTCCATTTGATTTTTTCCTAATTAAAAAACCAGTCCAGCTGTTTCCAAAACAATCCTCAGTTCCTACTGGCCTTTCCCTCCTGCTGCTTTCACATGCACTGTATCTATGGAGTATGGGGGAGAAGGGGGTTGTAGTGGGTGAGTATAGCACCAGTACGTGACATAAATTCTTTGTCTGGAGGAGGAGACGTCCAACTGAGATAAGGAGAAACAAGGGAGGAAACATTGGGGGAGGGTGGGGAAGCTAACGTGATCTGTCAATTTTAGGTGCCCTTCCTATGGTCCCGAACAAATTTCCCTTGAAATGAAATTTAGGAGCAGAAGGGAGGAGATCCTGAAAGGGATTGGCCTTCATGGTCTCCCTTCCTTTTCTTGTAGGTCTGATGAGCCCTGAAACAAGCTGTACGGTGTTTTAGATTTAAAACTTTAAAAAAAAAGTCACTGGGTTTTCAAAGTATTAGGAGGCACTCTTAGCTTGCCTGATTTATTTTTATTTTATTTTATTTGGTCTGCAACAGATCAAAGTAAAATAGATTAACAGTGGAGAAATCCATAGCAGAGAAATTCTAACCACCTTTCCCCCCTCAAAAAAAAATCTGAAAAGGATAAGAAAAGGACAATTAGGGTGAGTTGATGGGCTGCTTGCGCTCTGCTGATCGCTTTATGTGACCTTATTCGTGCCCAGAGTGGAATTATTGCCTTCTGTGAAGGGGATTTGGGGGGGAGGTAGCAGAATTGGCCGGAATAAGCATCCACACCGTGCTGTTCTGAACCTTCGTTAGAAGCTTCCGAGGTATCTGTTACGTTTAATTCTTCCAGTTCCCTAGGCAGAGAGAGTGTAGCAGGTCTGGTGCTTCTCCTACTGTTTATTGCTTAGGGGGAAAGGGATCTGGATCTCTATCCAAGCAAAGCCTCTTCTGTTTGATTAAAAGGGGGCGGTGGAGGGGACGCTTCTTTCGTTTGTCTCCTCTTGGCATCTACTGTATTTCTCTTTCACAACTTTCCTGAACTGGATCATCCTGGAATACAAGGAGACTGGTGAGCAGGTTCCCTTTCCCCTCCCTTACCTACCACCATCTCTCTGAGAGACCCCCAAAGTAGGGGGCCGGCGAAAGGACAGGAGTTGGCCTGATTCTTCAATTTTCAGCATTGTAGTAAGTGGCAGGAGAATCAGGGCCACTCTCTATACATTCCCCAGACACCCTGGCCGGCCTCCCGCTCCTCCAGATTAGATAGCCACGTTTCCCTTTGGCCTGAACAATTCTACAGGGCAGGGAAGGTGCCTGAGTTATCAGCGATCTGATGCCTGCCCTTGATGTCGTTCTAGTGCAGAATGAAGTGATTGCGCTGGCGCCATGCAGGGCGGGTTAGGACCGAAAAAGCTCGACAATTACTTGCAACTTGTACAGTTTCATTCACCTCCACCGACCCAGACCAATGGGTTCTCTAGAGCTCGCGCCAACACAAGTGCCTGCGCCAGATCAGGGACACGAGTCTGCAGGTTGCTTGGGGGCGAATATCTTTAGTTGCATGTTGGTTCAGGGGGAGTTTAGCAGAAAGGGAGAGTGTAAAAATACACCCCACGCAAGCAATCATTTGGGGGAAGAGAAACAATAACTACATTTATCCTCCTAATACCTGACTCCTCTTCCCCTGCCCCTCCCCTCAATGCAATTCCACACTTGCTCGGAACATATTTCCTCCCACAGCTTTGTGAAGAGTTACAACAGAGGGGCACTCCTACAGCAGGCAGCAATTACAGCGAACCGTCCTGGGGGGTCCCCGGTCAGGTTTCACTCCTTTGGAGGACGCGGCGAGCGATGTACCTGGCTCTTTTTCTTTATTGACTTTTGAAAGTACTCCACAGAACCGCGCAGCCTGGGCTTGCCAGCCGGAAACTAAGGGGAAAGATCTGACCGGTCAAACTTTCCAGGGAGAAGTGGAGCACTCCGCTGCATGTTGTGGGTGTGCCGTTTTCTCAAACAAGAAACCTTCGCGGTGGTTTAATACAGCCCATGCATTTTTGTCCTGATTTCGAAATAAATAATAATAATTAATAATCTCGACATATTTATTGCAGAGACATGTTTTCCCCCATTGTTTTGAACTTACCCCCCTATTCATCCCCTCCAAATCCTTAAAGCAACTAACTTGGTTCCGTATGTTTCACTGACTCTGGCGGTATCCTTACAACATGCCAGCGGGACTGTGAAGTGGATCGGGTTTTTAAATGCTGTGTGAGAAGAGGCAGCCCCCCCCCCCACGCCAAACACGCAGACAAGCCGGGTGGATCCCCTTCATAATTTGATGCGGAGTGAAAAGCTAATGGGATATTACTGCGGACCTTATTGAAGGGGTGATTTAGCGTCAGCTAACGCTAATGGCAAGTTTTGGCTTGTAATTTTAAAGCTTTGCGCTGTTGCAAAATCAAATGAAGAGAAAGCAGCTCTCAGTTTCCACTGGGTTTTTCCTGACACAGTTATTAATGAAACACAGAAAACAATGATGGACCTCAAGGATCAATGGAGTATCTGGTGCCAGCAGTTCTGTTGTTTCTCTGCGCTGCACCATTTCAGTTTGGGCTGGTCTCAGCTAAAAGACATGGCAGATGTTTATTTAAGTAAGAACCTCAAAAACAGTAAGAACAGCTTGATTAAAAACTCCCCTTCCTACTGCTGTTCTGCAATAGTAAAAAATCAGCACCAGGGGGAGCTCTGCAACTTTAACCACTCCAGTGTATTCTCCGGATAGAGGGGAAGTCACTGCTTTAAGGCTCCCATCCAGTCCCTAGATCTGTTGTATATGCATCCGAAGAAGTGGGTTGTAGCCCACGAAAGCTTATGCTCTAATAAATTTGTTAGTCTCTAAGGTGCCATAAGTACTCCTGTTCTTTTTGCGGATACAGACTAACACGGCTGCTACTCTGAAACCTGTTGTATATGGTTTCTCCCAATCTC
>NW_020664446.1:42017563-42039313 GCF_002925995.2 Terrapene triunguis | reverse complement strand
CATTCTACCAAAGAAGATCAAACAGCACAACCAACTTTCGAATAGGCACTTTCGAAAATGTCAGCGTCAGTTTCTCAGGAAATGCATGAAAAAGTCCAGCCAAACTTCAGTCTGAATGCACTCATTTGACTTGAACAATGGTGAATTGTTAACACAGCACCTTCCCACTTGTCAGTTTGAGCCAGGTAAAACTCAAAGATTATCTTTGCACCCACAAGGTCTTTTAAGAGTTACTTCTGCTGGGCCAGAGAGCACCCTGGGGATGGGAGATGCTTTTCCTGTTGAACATTTATTTATTGTGCCTACAAAAGTGCTTACCAAGGGGGAAAACACTTAGAGAATAATATTTTAACACATTAAGACGATGTGTAACTCTTGGGGTAAGTTTGTTGCCTGTTAGTTGTGTGCTTGCCCTCGGCCTACTTGACTGAAGTTTATAGTGTGGTCTTTGTGCTGAGCCTAGCCAAACTCTGCTCCCTAATCCCTTTAGGATCCTTGACAAGGGGGCAGGACTGTCTCAGGGAGATTTAAAAAGACAGCTCCTCAGCTATCCGAGATAGCAAGCAGGGAGCAGCAACTGGGGAGTTTTGTGGGGGAGCTTGAGAGCCAGATACACCTAATAAACATTCTTTAAACTTAGGCAAATAAAAAAACCCAAACAACAAAAAATGCTTCAAAAGTAAAAATAATGCGGGCAGAAGTCCAGCAGTGGGAGGGAACTGGGGCTATCTAGTTTATTGCACTGACTGCAGCTTATGATTGCCTACCTTGTGGGGAGATGGCATATGTGTGCATTGGTGCAAGTAACTCATGGCCATCAGAGACCAACTATGGACTTTTGAGACCAGAGTAGCTGAACTGGTGGAGCTAAGGGAGATGGACAGGTACATGGATGAGACTTTCTGGGACACAGTAGAGTGGTCCCACCCCCAGCCTGCCAGCCACTTTGCTGAGGAGTATGAAAGTCTCAGGGAAGGAGAACTTCAAGCTGGAGTGGAGGAAATGATCCCATGGTTCCTCCCAGATGATGTCATGGTATCCTCTCACACTAAGGGTACCTCTCTGTGGGAGGGGAACCCAATTATTAGGAATATAGTTTGTGAGTATATATATTATTAGGAATATAGTTTTTGATGACAGGCAGAACCACATGGTGAATTGTTTTCTGGGTCTGAAGGTTGTGGACCTTTCAAGACATCGAGATAGACTTATGTGCAGTGCTGTGGAGGAGCCAGAGGTGGTGGTACATGGAGGTACCAATAATATAAGGAAAGGTAGGAGAGAGGTCCTCCTGGAGGCCAAATTTAGGCTGCTAGATAAGAGATTAAAGTCCAGGCCCTCCATGTCTCTGAAATGCTTCCACATCCACATGCAGGGACAGTTAGACTGGCAGAACCGCACAATCTCAATATGTGGATGAGGCAATGCTGTTTGGAGGAGGGATTTAGGTTTATTAGGAACTGAAGAAACTTTTGGGAAAGGAGGATCCTGTATAGGAAGCATGGACTCCACCTAAACCGAAACGGATCCAGATTGCTGGCATGTAAAATTAAAAAGGTCATAGAGTAGTTTTTAAACTAAGGACTGTAGGGAAACCAACAGATGTGAAGGGGAGGATTTATGAAAGGTGATTCTTTATATCCTAGTAAAAAGGAGAGGATCAAAGTTGATAAAGTATGGGTAGGAACTGAAGAGAAACATATCCACATATCTATTCAAGGGACACCATCATAAGACCTAACCACATCAGCCAGACCATCAGGGGCTCGTTCACCTGCACATTTACCAATGTGATATATGCCATCCTGTGCCAGCAATGCCCCTCTGCCATGTACATTGGAGAAACTGGACAGTTTCTACGCAAATGAATAAATGGACCCAAATCAGACATCAAGAATTGTAACATTCAAAAACCAGTAGGAGAGCACTTCAGTCTCCTTAGACACTCAATAACAGACTTAAAAGTGGCAATTCTTCAACAAAAAAATGTCAAAAACAGACTTCAATGAGAAACTGCACAACTGGAATTAATTTGCAAACTTGACACCCTCAAATTAGGCCTGAATAAAGACTGGGAGTGGCTAGGTCACTACAAAAAATAATTTTCCCTCTGTTGATACTGACACTTTCTTGTCAATTGTTGAGAATGGGCCACATCCACCCTAATTGAATTGGCTTTGTTAGCACTGACCCCCCACTTGGTAAGGCAACTCCCATCTTTTCATGTGCTGTATATTTATACCTGCTTACTGTATTTTCCACTCCATTCATCTGATGAAGTGGGTTATAGCCCATGAAAGCTTATGCCCAAATAAATTTGTTAGTCTCTAAGGTGCCACAAGGACTCCTCATTGTTTTTGAAGAGAAACAGTAAAACAAAAAAGAATCCCATTCCATTACATCTCATGAAGGCAGACAACATATTGACAAATTTTGTGAGTACTTGTATACAAATGCTAGAAGTCTAAACACTAAGATGGGTGAACTGGAGTGCCTGGTATTAAATGAGAGGATATTGATGTAACAGGCATTGCAGAAACTTGATCGAACGTTGCTAATCAATGGGTAGTAATACCAGGGTACAAAATATATAGGAATAACAGAGTAGATTGTGCTGGTGAGAGAATAGCACTATATATGTGAAAGAAAGCATAGAGTTAAATATAGTAAAAATGTGAAATGAATCAAATTGTACCATAGAATCTCTATTGGTAGAAATTCCATGCTTGAATAACAAGAGTAGACCAGTAGGAATATACTACCATCCACCTGACCAGGATGGTGACAGTGATTGGGAAATGCTCAGAGAGATTAGAGAGGCTACACAAACAGAAAACTCAATAATAATGGGGCATTTCACCTATCCCCATATTGACTGGGTACATGTCACCTCCAGATGGAATGCTGAGATCAAATTTCTAGACACCATTAATAAGTAATTCTTGGAGCAGCTAGTCCTTGAACCCACAAGGGGAGAGACAATTCTTGATTTAGTCCTAAGTGGAACATAGGATCTGGTCCAAGAGGTGAATATAGCTGAACCACTCAGTAATAGCGACCAGGATGTAATTAAATTTAACATTCTTGTAGGGGAGATAAATACCAAAGAATTGCAACACAGTAGCATTTAACTTCAAAAAGGAGATCTACACAAAAAATGATGAAGCTAGTTAAACAGAAATTAAAAGGAATAATCATGAGAATGAAATGCTTGCAAGCTTCATGGAAATGAAACATGATAATAGAGACTCAATCTATATGTATATCCCAATTTTTAAAAAAAATGTAAGAGGACCAAAAAATACGATCATGGCTAAACAGCAGAATAAAAGAGGCAGTTAGAAGCAAAAAGGCATCCTTTAAAAACTGGAAGTCATATCCTACAGATAAAACTAGAAAGGAGCATAAACTCTGGCAAGTCAGGGGTAAAAGTATAAGTAGGCAGGCCAAAAAGAATTTGAAGATCAACTAGCAAAAGACACAAAAACTAACTGTGATGCTGTATCAAAAGGAAGATAACTAGGTACACTAATAGAGTCACCACTGTTACAAAATTGTAATAAGTCTTGTACAAAGTATGTCATGTAAGGTATCAATGGAAAAGTTATAATCTGTTAAGTATGATTATGCCATTTGAATCCATGTATCATCATTGTATCGGAAGTAATGAATATTGGCTATATGCTTGTATCTCAAACATGTTATTTTCTTGGGTGATGCCCCAGGACAGATTTGCATCTAAAGTAGCCAGCCTGCTTGATATCAGCACACTCAGTGAGCCCCTCCTGGAGACATTTCAGAGAGCACTGAGGCAATGGCTGCTCCATGATTCAGCAAGGCATATAAGGATATGTGATAAGGATATGTGATCTAAGACTCCATCTTTTGCCAGTAACTTTCCATGCACTTGGGCTGAGAGGAACTGTGTTTTTAGCTTCTTGTTAACCAGTGTGATGATACAGGAGGTCACTTTTGTTACTGGCTTGGTGAACTCCAATGTTAGAATAACCACCAGTATTGGGGAGTGATTGCCTGTTTGCTATCAGTCTGTCCTGAATTTGGCATTCTCAGCTGTGACCCACACCAGGCAAGGTCAAACTGGTGTAGTCAGGACAGGATCCACCCAACCAGGTCAATTGGGCTTTGAATCAGAACCCCACACATTTCAGAATCTAAATTTGATATTGAGAGTTTTAAAGGTTAAAGATCAGTGACCATGAGTCTGATATGAGAACATAAGGCAACAACAGAAGCTGTCCATCTGCAGATGCAAGCAGATGAAAAGAGGCTTGACAATGAAGCAAAGCTGGCTGATATCCAAGTTAAGGAGAAGCAAACTTTGCCCGAACTGGAAAAAGCAGTCAAGGAAAGGGAGAAAGCTACTCACCAAAGACGAATGCAGCAGCTGGAGGCTGAAAAGGAAGCACACCTGTAAGAGTAATAAGTCACTAGACCCAGAAGGTATTCACCCAAGAATTCTGAAGGAACTCAAATATAAAATTGCAGAACTACTAATTGTGGCATGTAACCTATCCCTTAAATCAGCCTCTGTACTGGATGACTGGAAGATAGCTAATCTAATGCTTATTTTTAAAAAAAGGCTCCAGAGCGGATCCTGGCAATTACAGACCAGTAAGCCTAACTTCAGTACCAGGAAAATTGGTTGAAACTGTAGTAAAGTATAGAATTATCAGACACATAAATGGACACAATATGTTGGGAAAGCGTCAACATGGCTTTTGTAAAGGGAAATCATGCCTCACCAACTATTAGAATGCTTTGAGAGGGATCGACAAACATCTGGACAAGGGTGACCCAGTGACTATAGTGTAGTTGGCCTTTCAGAAAGCCTTGACAAGGTCCCTCACCAAAGGCTCTTAGGCCATGTCTATATGTACTGCGCTGTAGCAGTGCAGCTATACCAATACACTGCTGCAGCGCATCTGGTGAAGACACTCTATGCTGACGGGAGACAGCTCTCCCGTTGGCATAAAAAACCCACTTCCATGAGCAGCAGAAGCTATGTCAGTAGGAGATGGTCTCCCATTGACATAGTGCTACCCACACAAATGTTTATGTTGGCAAAATTTATGTTGCTCAGGGGGATGGAATATTCACACCCATCGGTGACATAAATTTTGCTGACATAGGCTATAGTGTAGATATAGCCTTAGGTATATCTAAGATGCTAACTTTTCAAAGTGCCGGGGGGTGCTTGATCCCCAGCTCCACCTCAGGCCTTGCCCTCACTCCACCACGCCCCGCCTCTTCCCACCCCCCTGGCCTCGCTCCCTCCCCCTCTCTGCCAGCCTCCTGCATGCCGCGAAACAGCTGATTGCAGTGGGCAGGAGGTGCGGGGAGGGAGGGGGAGGCGCTGATTTGTAGGGCCTGCTGGCAGGCAGGAGGCACCATGGGGGTGGGGGCGAGCTAATAGGTGGGCTGCCGGTGGGTTGCTCTGCACCCACCATTTTTTCCCCATGGGTTCTCCAGCCCCGGAGCACCCACGGAGTTAGTACTTATGCTTATGCAAAGTAAGCAGTCATGGGATAAGAGGAAAGGTCCTCTCATGAATCAGTAACTGGTTGAAAGACAGGAAACAAAGGATAGGAATAAATGGTCAGTTTTTACAGTAGAAAGAGATGAATAGCAGGGTTCCTAAGGATCTGTACTGGGACCAGTGCTGTTCAACATATTCATAAATGATCTGGTAAAAGGGGTAAATGATGAGGTAGCAAAGTCTGCAGCTGATGCAAAATTATTCAAGATACTTAAATACGAATTTGACTGCAAAGAGTTACGAAGGGATCTTACAAAACTGGATGACTGGGCAACAAAATGGCAGATGAAATTCAATGTTGATAAGTGCAAAGCAATGCACATTGGAAAACATAATCCCAATGATATATACAAAATTATGGGGTCTAAATTAGCTGCTCCCACTCAAGAAAGAAATCTTGGCGTCATTGTAGATAGTTCGCTGAAAACATCCGCTCAATGTGCAGCAGCAGTCAAAAAAGTGAATAGAATGTTAGGAACCATTAGGACAGGGATAGATAATAAGACAGACAATATCATAATGCCACTATATAAACCCATGGTATGTCCACACTTTGAATACTGCATACAGTTCTGGTCATCCCATCTAAAAAAAGATATATTAGAATTGGAAAAGATACAGCGAAGGGTGAGAAAATGATTAGGGGTATGGAACAGCTTCCATCTGAGGAGAGATTAGAAAGGACTGTTCAATTTAGAAAAGAGATGACTAAGGGGGGATATGATAGAGGTCTGTAAAATCATGAATGGTATGGAGCAATTGAATAAAGAAATGTTTATCCCTTCACAAACACATGAACCAGGGGTCACTGAATTAATAGGCAACAGGTTTAAAACAAACATAAGGAAATACTTCTTCACACAAGTCAACCTGTGGAACTCATTGCTAGGGCATGGTGTGAATGTTAAAAGTATAACTGGGTTCAAACAAGAATAAGATAAGCGAATGGAGGATAGGTCCATCAATGACTATTAGCCAAGATGGTCAGGGATGCAACCCTATGTTCTGGGGGTCCCAAAGCCTCTGACTGCCAGAAGCTGGGACTGGATGACAGGGGATGGAGTATTTGATAATTGCCCTGTTCTGTTCATTCCCTCTGAAGCATCTGGCACCAGCCACTGTCAGAAGACAGGATACTGGGCAAGATGGACCATTGATCTGACTCAGTATGGCTATTCCTATGTGTTCTCTCTCCATACACCATTTTACCACTAATGGTGCAGTACTAGTGGATTAGACACAATGGTCTATTAATTTTCTGTCAAGAATCCAAGTTTGAACATCCAGGCTGCAAAACATTCAGATAAGCAAAAGCTGATAAACAAGCACACAAACACAACGTGTAAGTGCCACAATGTAAATTCCCAGGTCTAGTATTACCAGTGGGGCTGGAAGCACCTCCTATTATTAAGGTTGCCTGACACTTCCCATTCTAAGACCTTGTTTTCAGTTGTTTATAACTTAACCAAACTTTAACTGTTTGAACTGATTTTTTTCTATTCTGGGTGTCTGCCACAAGCTATTTTTTGTTTGTTTGTTTGTTAATTTTCAGCTGAAAATGATTCATCCATTTCTAAGCTAAGGACTAGGAACAAATAAGTTGTTTGCCTATGTAAAAAAATTCTTGTCCCCTTTTCTTTGAAACACTCTCATGCTTCGGAGTAGCAACTTGAAATTTGGGAGGGGGTGACTTTTGTGTGAGGGATGTGTCTTTTGCTCTTCCCATGATAATCCACACAACTGTAGCTAAATTTATAAGACTGAAAAAAAATGCAGTTTGCATATGCTCAGTAGAGATTACTAGAACTCGACAACTGACATCTCCAAAGATTCTGTCCTCAATGTGCATGCTAGAGCCTCTCACAGCTCCTAGTGCTGACCAGACTGTGCATGCAGCATCCTCACAGAGTGATTGAACTTGCTCCAGATCAGGACTATATAGGGGCTTAGAAGGACTTTCACTGTGATGGCTGCTCAGGCTGAGGTGGGGCTAGGTAGTGGAACTATGTACCCCAACCCCTGAGTCCCTTTAAAGTGTCCTCCTCTGTGATAACCAGTCAGAATATGCACTGGATTGCATAGGGCTCTGTCTCCCAAGAGCTGCAGGACAGGAGGGACTAGTTTAGCAACCTTAGGCATGAACATATTCTGCCAGTTCTGTCAAGGGCAACGGTGGACGAAGAGTACACTCATCCCCATGGGCAACGTGTCTATCCACAGAAGTAGGATGTAGGGCTGCTGCACAATTGTACTCAGGGCCTCTCTTCCTACAGTGCATTCCTGAACTCTTGCCAGTACGATGCTGCTTGAGGCCATACTGGTTGTGGTTCCTGGCCCCTGTCTAGGGGCTAGCTCTATCAATCTGAGGACTAGCCTGGCGCACACAACACATTACACGAGACTCTTGCCACTAGTGGTAGTTTGTGCAGGAGTCAGCTATCAGCAGAAACAAGGAAAATCCACGTGATTGATTGTTTCTGCATAGCACACAGTGAGAGGTGGCCACTCCCACTTGAAATAGTCCTCCCCACGGCAGCTTCCACCCCACCCTCACCAACCCCATTTGGGTTGCTTTCCGGGACTGTGCTTCTCAGTGCAGAAGAGGACTTATTCTGCCTCCCATGCCCAGCGGCGGCTCCAGGCACCAGCGCTCCAAGCGCGTGCCTGGGACGGCAAGCCACGGGGGGCGCCCTGCCGGTCCCTGCGAGGGCAGCAGTCCGGCAGCCTTCAGCGGCTTGCCTGTGGGAGGTCCACCGGTCCTGCAGATTTGGTGGCAATTCGGCGGCGGGTACGCCGAAGCCGTGGGACCGGCGGACCTCCCGCGGGCATGCCGCCAAGTCCGCGGGACTGGGGACCTCCCACAGGCATGCCGCCGAATCCGCGGGACCGGGGACCTCCCACAGGCATGACGCCGAATCCGCGGGACCAGGGACCTCCCGCAGGCATGCCGCCGAAGGCTGCCTGACTGCTGTGCTTGGGGCAGCAAAAAAGCTAGAGCCGCCCCTGCCCATGCCTAGCTGACGCACTGCACAGCAGAGCTGCTATGGTGACTGAGGCCCAAATCCTCACTGTCCTCACTCAGAGAATGTTCAAACAGTGAGCATTTTGTGTAAAAGAAATGAAGCCCACCTAGTTCAAAGCCCATTCCAGGGGAGATGGAAAAGGAGGAAATTATTGGTTACACGTAACATCTATTTCTGCAAGCATTTTGCAGAAAGGGCCAAATCCTGGTTCCTTTAAAATCACTGACAACACTCCCATTGCCTTCCATGGGACTAGGACTTGGCCCAGAGGATGGTATTAGTAATGGAATGAGAGCCAGTTTCAGGTAGCAGAAATAGCATTGTAGCACAGGAGGAGATACAGCACTGCTTAAAGAAGGAGGCTTAATGAGCAAAGCACTTCCCTGCCCAACAATTTCTTATGGCCTTTCCTTTTTCAGAAATGGTGTGCTGCATTTCTCTCCTTGGCTGGAAGTAGAGTTGGCCCTAGGCCTCGTGGCAGCAGGTCAGAAGCCAGAATTATATCCTGCTGGTTAGTCCATAACCCACTGATAACACAAATATTATCTAAACTGAGAAGCCTTATTCTGCCCTTACTGCATCTGTGACTTCTACACATGTTATTGGGGACTATGAGCTCAAACAAGGAGAGAACACAAATCCTCCGCTTCACCCCCACCACTTGTATCTGGGGCAATGAGGCTCAGTCAGGTGGACTATCATGAACCATTTCAGTCTAAGGGGAAAGCTGAATGTGGATTAGATGTTAACCCCCCACTAGAGACTGAATTATGGAAAGTGTTGTGACACAGAGGCCCATTGGTGACAATTGGCAAAGGTTTCACTGCTCTTTACAAGCAATTCCTGCCTCAGACCCGACAAACTCACTACACCTAATATGGTGCTTTCATGGTATTTATCCATAAAGGGTAACATGTGAGGTCTCTACTTAAAGCTTGTAACTTATTGATACTCCTCATAATCATTGTGAGATGTGTGTACAGGTGATATTTAAGGCAAGTATAACTATATTGAAAATTATGGTCTCGGAATGAGATTGAGTAACCAGGGAATCCTAAATCTCGATGCTGGCCCATTCAAGCAGGAGGGAATTGTCACCCTTCTCTGACTAGCCAATTACATAATGTATTGCTCAATTGTCTATCTTTGCACCAACCCCGAAAAGTCAAGGGAAAACCATCAAAGACAAACTACAATAATCAACACCCCTTGGAAGTGAAAAGGAGCATTATAGTAGACAGGGGATGGCCCTGTCTGTGAATAAAGACAAAAGACTGATTCAGCATGGAGAAAGACAATATGGATTGATTCAGCATTCACTGAGGAGGTACCTTGATGAGCAGGGGTGCTTCATGAAAGACTGGGTCCTAGTTCCTTGGGACTAGCAAGTGGTGCAAAAGACTGAACTTTGGGGTGAGAATCTACGTTATTAGATAGAAAAGGTAGCTATTAATAAATGTAGGCCCTAGTTCACATTTTATGATTTTGTTTCATATGTAGCCATTTGTTTCCACTACTCATGTGTTTCTCATTGAACCTCTAGTCTTTTTTAAACCAATCTCCTTTTGTTTTACTATAATTGAACTCAAGTGCTTTGTGTGATACAGAAGCAGCGGGCTAAGGAAAAACTTGTAAACTGGGGTATGCTGTTCCTTTGGGAATGAAGGACATGGGATTTCTGTGGGTGTTCAGTTATCAGGGGCTGGATATTACATGGGGACATTTTGAAGGGACTCAGGGGTTGGGGTATATCTATTACCAACCTGCAGGGCAAAGGCTGGGCTGGCTGTAGCCCAGAAGACAGAGGTTGAATGGTTGAAAGGCTGGTTGTGCTAGGGAGTTAAGGCCTGGTCTACACTAGGGGGGCAGGGGGGAATCGATCTAAGTTATGCAACTTCAGCTACATGAATAACGTAGCTGAAGTTGATGTACTTAGATCTACTCACTGTGGTGTCTTCACTGTGGTAAGTCGACGGCTGATGCTCTCCCATCAACTCTGCCTGCACCTCTCGCTCTGGTGGAGTACTGGAGTCGACAGGAGAGCGCTTGGCGGTCAATTTATTGTGTCTAGACTAGACACGATAAATCGACCCCTGCTGGATCGATCGCTGCCCCTCGATCCAGTGGGTAATGTAGACAAGCCCTAACACTCAGCTGGCACAAGCAAGACCCCCTCATGCTAGAGCCAGGTGGCAACAAGGTGACTCACAGCCCTGGGTGCCCCAAGAAGTATCACAGGTGTCTTCCAGGTACCAGCGTTTGCCAACTGGATTTTACCAGTATTCATCAGTCAGATTTCTTTACTGAGCACACCCCTCCTATGAGGAAAACATATAACCTCCTTTAAAATATTGTCTCGGCCACTCTGGGGCTTCTCTGGCTTTGCTCACTGCCACTTGAGACCTGCTATTCACTCCACATCTTATACTGGGTCTTCCTGGGTCTTCCTCTTATGGGCTAGTATCAGCTGATGTAACCTCCTTCTCTGCCTCCTCTCTGATCTCTCTCTGTCTCCCCACCATTCTATCCAAAACACCACTGCCAAGATTATTTTCTTCCACTGATATTTTAACCTGACTTCTTGACTCTCTTCACTCACTCCATATCTTATTCCACATAGGGCTCCCTAACTTAATCCCCGCCTACATCTCCATCCTCAGCTTCCCTTGTACTCCTCCTCTCTCCCTATGGTCCAGCCAACCTTCTCTTCTGACTGCTTCTTTTTCCCACTTCTGAGTTTGTTCCTTCTTTCATACAAACCAATACACTTGGAACAGTCCTATTTAATGCATCTTATCTTTCCTCTTTCCAAAAATATCCGAAATCCCATCTCTCCTGTGATGCACGCACATTATAAAGACCACATGACTCTTTGTGCTGCTCCATTATATTGCACTGTGGCTTTAGACTGTAAGTTATTGGAGTCAGCTATTTCATTCCTTATTCCACATATGTTAGCTATTGTAAAGGGCTATGTGCACTTACAGTATTATTTTAAAAATCAAAATAATAATATAAATTATAGAAGAAGAAGAAAACTCTGAGGCATAACCTGTAGGAGAAGCAAAGCTTTACTCAGTCTTCCATGAAGGTCATTTTTACCACGAAGGTTCTTTCCCAACTCCGGTTAGGTGATCACACCACAGCATCCCCAAAGAAGAAATTAGTTTATCTTCTCCCATCCTAACTGCAAGAGTGATTTGCCATATGTACTTAAGTGCACAGGGGCATACACACACACACACATCACATCCTGCCTGCTGGGAGAGTAGGATCAGCAATCACTTGGAAATACTTATCAGCTACTAGACTGCAACATTACCACATCTAACCTTCCCTCCTGGAAATTAAGTCTGAGCAGCAACAAGTGCCCTGAGACACCAGGAGAGGTCTGGTAAGTATATTTAGGATACAGATAGGATTTTAATGGAGAGAGAATTAAAAAAAAAGATACTTTTCCATTTCGCTTTTAAACCATTGCTTCTTTTTGGCAGTCTCCTTGCCTTATCCCAATTTATCAATTCAAGATGCAGCTGGTTCACAGGCAGATTACAGCATGCTTGTTATTTTCAGCCTTGGTCAGCTGAAAAGACCCTTTAACAGGTGTGTATTGGGTTAGCTGGAGGCCTTTGTCCATTCTATTTCAGGGCTTCTCAGGACTTCAAGACAATTTGCATACATTATCTGTAACTACACTATCAAGTCTGACAGTCACTCCAACCTAATTAGGCATTTGTAAGGTGAAGGAATATAAAGAAATTAACACAGCGTTGAAAGAAATATAGAGAAATTAATACAGAGAAAAAATGAATGTGAGGCAGAGATATTGATAATGCTGGATACAGGATATGAAAAAGGACAAACCAAGAAGAACTCCTGTACACAAGCTACGTTGGAGTTTGCCTGGATAAGGGAAATAATTCCACAGCAACTCATTCCCCAGGCTGTGGCTTCCCTTACAAAAATAGCGGGCTTGTTTGTCTCCCTTTTTTCTGAGGATGAATTATAGCACTGGGGAAAAGCCGACAAGAGGAAAGCCCTGGATTCCAAAGTTCTCTATTCATTACAGAACAAATACAGCATGAGCAACTCTAGGTCAATGCATTGCCCTGCCAATGTGACTGATGCCAGACTTGGGGGAGCCACCTTCTGAGGTGAGAAGATAGCACAGCTTTTCGTGCCATTCTTTCTTTGGCCTCTGCTGAGGCTGTCACCAGCTAGGATGTTGGATGTGATTTGTGACAGTTGCGATATGGAGAGGTATCCATTTGTGGACTGAATCCCACAATTCATTTCACCTAAGCAATTGATCTGCCTAATATCCTGGGATCAACATGGCTACTACGATACTGCATACATTAAATGGCAATGACTTTAGATCACCACCAACCAGAGCCAGGCTCACACCAGTCAACTAGGTGGGTAAAAACCTCACTTCTTCAGATGCATAGAGTGAAAGTTACAGATGCAGGCATTATATACTCACACATGGAGAGCAGGGAGTTACTTCGCAAGTGGAGAACCACTTGCGAAGTAACTCCCTGCTGGTTCTCCACTTGCGAAGTAACTCCCTGCTCTCCATGTGTCAGTATATAATGCCTGCATCTGTAACTTTCACTCTATGCATCTGAAGAAGTGAGGTTTTTACCCACGAAAGCTTATGCCCAAATAAATCTGTTAGTCTTTAAGGTGCCACCAGACTCCTTGTTGTTTTTGTAGATACAGACTAACACGGCTACCCCCTGATACTTGATACCAGTCAACTAGAACATGAAAAGCTCCATTATCCTGTTACCATGTCCCCAAGTCATCCACTCCCCAAATAGATGCAATGTGAAAGAAGCAACTGTACTTGCGTCAGCTGTGGTGGAGTAAACTCAAGCCAGTGGTTTGAAATGTTACGGTAGTTGGAAAGGTGTTTGTGTGTCTCACAGTTATGCCTGGAAATGGCTCTCGGGGTGTGTGTGTTTCACAGCTATGCCTGGACGGTTAATGAGGAAATGTGCTAAAACTCTGCATGATGAATGGGGGGGAGGGGGAAGGGGATGAGTGTGAAGCATTCATTGTAGTTCCCAGGGCCAAGCCTGACAACAAGTAATTTTCTCCCGTTTGGTAATGTATTAAGACCAAGGGTACCCCACTCATGTACTTATCCGCTACACCGATACTGACTTGGACTCCTTATTCATTCCATGGGTGGCGTACCCGAGCCCACTTATCCACTGACACTTTAAAAACTCTTGCACCCCAATCTGGGTCTATGCAGGTTATGCGATATGTATGTATCTTTACATCCTTGCAAACGATACCTGTAACCCCCCATAACCCAAGCCTGATCCCAGATGTACAGTACCTTGCCTCTTAACATGTGTATATTTCATTTTAAACATTCACTTTAATAAAATTTTTAGCAAGGGGGGGGATGGTGATTCAGGAAAATGGGAATGAGTGACCAGGCAGCGTTACCAGCTGGTGGTTGTTTGGTGGCCAGTGCAAAATGGTTTTGTGGTCTCATTCCAGTTCTTAATTCCTAGTTGTCCACTTTGCAAAATCATTTGGACCCTTAGCTGCAGTTTTACCAGAAAAGCCCAGGACTGAATGGGCCTGGGAACTTTGCACCTTTCACACCTAAAAGTGGCCGCTCCAGGATAGGTTGAAGGCTCATTGATTGGCCCATGCGAGGAGGTTTACCCTGTGACTGCCTTTGCTATCTCTGTTCAGGAGATAGGGGATTTCAGTCTCCAGGGTTTGATAAGTGCTGAAGTAGCTTTTGTTTTTTGTAGATATGAGTTATAAAAAGGATGTTACTGACAAACCCAAACACAAAATAAATGCAAAAATAAATACAATGACATTCAAATATTAGTAATGTTTTTTCCTCTGTGTTGCAGTTGGCAGGCACCTGGTGGTAGCAACACCTCCCCCTCCTCTTCTTTCCCATAGCTGTTCTGCTGTCAGGGAACTGGCTATAGAGTGGAATTATACCCCTGGCTGATTGATGGGACAGGAGCTGGAGGCACATAGTGGTCTCCTGCTTTCAAACCAGACTGAAAAGGGAGCTGATGGAAAGGCAGGACAGCCAGTTTCAGCCAATTTTCTATCCTCACATCCCCTCTTTTGCCATGTCAGCCATTGACAGACCTGATGAAATGACGCTGTTTATTGTCGTTGAGAAGCCACAGAGCTTGTGTGTGGGATGGACACTTGCTGGGATGACTGGTTATCTTAAGTTTATTACCCTGCCCTTCCTTGAACAGAGAAGATGAGAATGAAGAAATGGCCTGAAGATGAGAGGAAGGGGGAATTCAGTGAGACCCATTTTCCTAAGTAAAGCGCTAAGGCCTGTGTGACATGAGTTAGCTGGTGTATCAGTCCAGTCCTGGTGGACAAGTGTCTGTGTCACATAAACCAATGCAATAGGTATCCTTATTAGCAGCCTCAGCAGAGACGCTGAGCAGTGACTGAGCCTGGTGACTTAACTACTCTCTCATCCCAAGTACCTGGGGTGTAGCTGTCATCTATCTCCCCAATTCCCTCACGGAGGCTCCTCTACATGGCAGCCTTACCTGACAGCTGAACCTCACGCCAGCAGTGGTGGCAGGCAGAGCACTCTTGTGACAAGATGCAGTCAGCTGACCCATCTGAATCAGCAGGGACACTGGCCCAGATTCCCCGCACTAGTTGAGAGGCTCTCAGCCCATGGGAAGGAAGCGAGGGGAGCAAAAGTGGCTTATAGCTGACCCCAGGGATGTGCTGCACCCACCTAACCACAGTCCCCAGGGCTGAGTATAGGGATGCCCCCTCCATACCCTCCCCGCCTTACCTGGATACATCCCCTGAACTGGGGGCTTGGAAGGAGAGTGCCATAGGAACTGCTACAGCAGTTCTTCACCAATGCAGGATTCCACAGTGCTGAAGGAATCTTCTGGAACCAGAGCAAAGGGGCCAGAGGGCACTAGAGAATCAGGCCTTCTGCCATACAGTATAGAAGCCCCTGTCTGGGTCCTGTTTGGGGACCCAGGATCGGTCTACGGGTGGTGCAGGTGATGTACCACTCCTAGATCCCATTCTATCTGCTTCTCACCCCCAAACTGACTGTTAACAAACCATCTTCCCTGGTGGACATGTGGCAGGAGCAAGCTCATCCTGTGCAATGGTAAGAGAGGCCTGGAAATGAGTGGGTGAGTGACAGGAGAAGATGAGAGGAAGCATAGAAGACTGAGATGGAAAAGGCCCATTAGGACAGTGAGTCCATCTTCTTGATCAGGACCTGATCCTGAGAGACACTCAGCACTGCACAGGATTGGGCCGAAGTCCCTGATGGAGCGAGGCACCATCACGTATTAAACTAGGGGCAGCAGAGCATGATGGATCAGCAAAAACACCATTTATATCTCCTGAAAGCTGCAACCCCGCTCACTCCCCAGCACCCACGGGGCCCAATCTCTCTTATGCTTTACACTGGTGCATGATCAAACTCAGGCCCACTGCTTCACAGGATGTGCCTAAAAACAGAAGTAAAGGAGGTGCCCTGTCCCAACAGCAGCAATAGCAAGGGACTGCAACCCAGCCAATGTGGCATTTTCAGCCTCTCTCTTTCCCTCAGCTGCGGGTGAGCGAGTGGTGGTGGGGGCAGGCAAGAAGTGGAGGCACAAAGTGTGAGGCAGGGTCTCTAACATGGCATTCCTACTGCCCCCCCCCCCCAAAAGCTTGCTCATGGCCAAAAAAGAGAGCGAGAGAGGCAAGGAAAATAAAGGAACAATTTGATAAAGGGGAGGGGGCAGCGTTTGCGGTTCAGTGGCTCCAGAGTTCTTTCTGCTTTGCAGCACTTCACAAGTGACACCAGCGTGTGATTCGATTAGGGAAAGCGCTTCACTTTCTACTGATTCCAGAGTCTACTTGGCTTCAGTTTGAGATTATGATGTAAATCCACTTCAACAGCTAGCAGCGGTGGAGGAGGAGGAGGAAGGCCCCAGCACTTGTTTTTACTCTCTTCCTACATCATTTCCTCCCTCTCCAGCCCCATTCATTTGCTGCAATCACTCCCCCAATGCAGCTTGTCCCCAGGTAGGGGGGCAAGAGGAAGGGGAACACATGCACTTTGAGAGGTACATGTCAGGGAAAAGATATAGTTAAGAGCAATTGCATGTGATGTAATGCATCACTGCCCGGGGGAGCAATGAGTTAGCAGCCTGCGGGGGCAGAATGGTTTGTGTTGTTTAATTTGAATTTTGGTGCTAATGAATGTCAGTCTGGTAATGCTGGTTAGAGCCAAACAGATGCACAGCTCCTGTGCCCTAGATCTGCGCATGGAAAGGACCTGCCACATGCAGGCGTCCCCTGCCCTGTGTGAAAGGGGGAGGGTCAGCCAGCCAGCCCCATGGCACTCACCCCATTTCTGCCATGCCAGGCTGTACTGTCCTTTATGCAGAGTCCTCCACACTGAGCAACCCCCTTTTAACAAGGAGCTCAGGGCAGCTGCATCCTGAGGAAGCCCTGATAGCCACTGGAACCACAGAGGCAGGGGGTGCTGGGAGTCCTACAGCCAGCGTAGAGCGAGAGGGCCTTCACAAGGATGGTCCAACACCCCAAGCAGACCTCTGGGCTTGGGAGAAGAACCACATCTCATTGCACAATAGTGGAGCAAATCCCATCTCCTCCCACAGAATGACTTGAGTGAAACCTTGCCAGGAGATCCTCACAGACATTTTCTTTCCCTGGGATTCTTCTGTGGGTACTTCCAGAGGGAGAGGTAATCCAGTCCATAGGATGGAACACATGCCTTTGCAAGCTTCCCCCATGCAATGCTGCCAATGCATCTCAAAACCTGATCTGCAATATTCCTGCTGCTTACGTGCTGGCCCCACACTGCAGCTCCACAGATGCACTTCAATCCTTTTGTGGTTCTGGCCTCTACACAGTTCTGCCAATGCAACACAATCCTGACTGGCTCAGGTAACACAGCCATATTATTCTTGTGATATCAGAGTGCTACACATGATTCCTATTATCAATTAAATAGGTTACCTAGGTTCTCATTGCTTAAGTTTAAGTGAGTTCAGAATTCCCTACTCTTCTCCAGTCCCTCACCTCACCCCTTTACATCTCTGTCAGCTTAGGTAGTTAAGAGATACCCAGTGGCTAGGGTAGTTTGGAGATACCCCAGGATAATGCATGAGAACTACACAGCTGAAACCCTGGTGACTGGAAACCTTACTGAGTTATCATAACACTTCTTTGTAAATAACTTCACAGGTGGAGACAGGGCTTGAGCAGACACTCAGGGTAGCTGTGCCAACTTTGGGTTGATGGGATGACAAACACCAAACACCCGGAGAGGATGAAGCTAAGCGCACAAAATGAATTTCACTTGTTACCTAAGACAAGCCCAAGGGATTAGTCTATGCACATGCGTGCCTGGGTACACGCTGGTGTGTAAGCGTGTGGGTGCCGATGTGTGAAGATCTATAGGTCCAGCAATAAGAGGAAAGGAGGATCAGGTTTTCTGACACTGACAATGATCTTTCCTAACTGATCAAGGCCTTGATGGTCTCCAAAGGGAGCACTTGAACCATCCACAGTCAGCAGTGCTTGTAGAGTTTCTATCCCCTTACCTATAAACAATGAAGAAGTAGTGAGGAGAATGGAGATAAAGGGAATAATCGAACAAGTCAAAGAACCTTCTGACTCATGCATCCTGTTGATACGGGTCAGGTTTGTAGGAGGAGAGTGGGAAATTGCAAATATAGATAAAGACAGAAGAAAAGAAAGGCGGAGGTAGAGAAGATCTTACAGTGATGATACAAGTTATTTACAGAGCTGCATTAGTACAGGTGTAACTGGGTAGTGTAACCATTTATCATGTAGTTACCATTGTTTCCCATGGCTTAACTGTATAGTTCTTGAGGATTATTCCATGTGACATCAGTATATCTCTTAGCAATCTATGGAAAAAACATGTTTTGTTACTAGACTTTGCTTAGTGTATGAGATGAGTCCTATTTTGCTCACAGATGGTGATGGTCAAGTGGTTTACTCATGTGTAAAGCTCAGCTTAATATCTGACACATCCCTATATAAAGAAACTATATTTCACTATGGCAGGGAAATAGACTCTATGATTGAATAGGTATTTTTCATTTCTCACTATAATGATCCTACGATTCTATTCCTAGTCCCTTGCTTAGAAGAGGATACCACCTCTGTCATGTGAATAAACTGCTCCCCAAATCCTCCAAGGAAAGGGGATAGAGATTCTCCAAGCACAGACAGGTCCAGAATGATGCTGCAGGCTCAGTAAAGGCTCTGGATGCATGCTGCCAGAGGCAGTACTTCAGCTGCAGAGAGGGCAAAGTGTGTAATGTGGGCTTGGTTCTCCACTGGCTTGTACCTTGAACTGTTAACAGCACCTGGGTGATGCTGAGTGAAAATGATACCAAATCAGAATGGAATCATTTTGCACAGGTGTAAATGACTTCATATGGAGAAAGGCAGCAGAGCGTTGGAGAGAGTACATTTATACCAATGGCATCCCATGCCTCATTCTCCACCTCCTGTACCTGTCCTAGGTCTCCTGAATACTGTGAATGGAGTTAGATTCAGAAAAGAAAGTGATGGTGCTCCTAAGCCTGGCTATTCCTAAAACTGGTGAGGCCAATCTGTAAATGGATGTCAGAGATGATTAATTATCATCTCTGTGGTGTGCCAGATCTCTACCTCAGCCAAGCCTCTCAGCAAGCTGCTGTGGAAAGATATGGCAGGAATGTAGAAACAAGCTCCAGACAAGCCTTGGGTGTGGAGACAGAATGGATGCTCAGCGTAGCTCTATCCTTCAGGGCTATATGGAGAGAATACAGAAATCAGGGGCATTTTGTGCTGCAATGATTGCATGATTGCAGTAGACCAGAAAGCAGAAAGATCATGTATAGGTAGGATATAGACCGAGAAGGAATGGAACCAGCTTTACCAACCCCATATCACAAACCTTGCAGTCGATGAGTGAGGTTGATCATGATGAGTTTTGCTGGCATAGCCATGTTGGAGGGTAGAAAAAATCAATCCCCTAACCAACGTAGCTATGCTGGCAAAAAACCCAGTGTAGACGCAGGCCTATAACTGCAAAAGAGTCCTTGTGTTGAAAATAGCTTGTCGTTTGGGAAGGGGGGGTTAACTGTACTAGCAAAAAACCTCAATTTGCTGTCATATGCTGTGTCTCCAGTAGGGGGCTTTGCTGGTACAGCTACAGTGGCAAAGCCTTTGTAGTGTAGACTAGCCCAAAGAGGCAAGAAGTCTAACAGAAAGCCTCCAATGGTTAATTTAAGGTCAGTGGGGAGAACATCACTTCTTTGTCAATCCCATCCTGACCAAGCACAACGAGCTTCCCATCCAAATCCTTCTCCTTGATGTCTGATAAAACTAAAAGAATATATATATATATATATATATATATACACACACACACACATACACAAGAATATTTAAAATGCACCTTCGTGTGAGAAGAATTGGTCAGTTTTTATCATTAATACACAGCACAAAGTATTTAAGAATTTTGTATAAGTCTGGCTGCATATAAGACTATGCAAAGGGTGAGATCCTTCCGAGGAGGTGAGAACAACTTCTCATGGTAGAGACAAGGGAGTCAGGACACCAGGGTTCTACTGCCATCTCTGGAACAGGTTGACTGTATGACTTTAGGAAAGTTACATGAAATTTGAGAGTCTCAGATGAAAGTATTAGCCCATGCTTTCATCAGAACCTGGCATGACGGTGAGGATCCTTGCTGCACATAGCAATGTGATACTGACATGAAAACCTCTCTCTCTCTCTGTAACATCATCCTCAACACTTGTGCAGTCTCCAAACAGCCATCGTTCCCTAAGGCTTAAGCAACGAGGGCTGGGTGGAAAGGGTGAGGGTCTAAAACACAGGCAGGAAGTGTTTCTTGTTACCCAGGCAATAAAGTCAAAATACCAATGAAATGAACCTGCAGTGAAAACAAAGTTACAACAAACAAACAAACTCACTCAGCCATCATTAACCCTTTCACTAAAAATGAACATATTTCTGTCTGGGCAACAGTTCTCCTAAGGAACGTCAGGTGCTTTGAAGAAAGATGCTACAGTAACTCCTCACTTAATGTAGTAGTTATGTTCCTGAAAAATGCAACTTTAAGTGAAACAATGTTAAACGAATCCAATTTTCCCATAAGATTTAATGTAAATAGGGGGTGTTAGGTTCCAAGGAAATTTTTTGGGGCAGACAAAAGGCATTATATATTGTACAATACCATACGGGGGGAGGGATAGCTCAGTGGTTTGAGCATTGGCCTGCTAAACCTAGGGTTGTGAGTTTAATCCTTGAGGGGGCCACTTAGGGATTTGGGGCAAAAATCAGTACTTGGTCCTGCTAGTGAAGGCAGGGGGCTGGACTCAATGATCTTTCAGGGTCCCTTCCAGTTCTATGAGATAGGTATATCTCCATATTCTAATTTAATTTTTAATTTTAACTGTGGTGGGGAGGTGCCCCTGGCTTACCCCACACAGGCACAGCCCACTGCAGACAATGAGGCAGGCAAGGACGCTAGAAGCACCTTGCGCAGCAGCAGCTTCCCCCCAGAAGAACAGGTGCTGACTTTGCCGGGGGATGCTGCCTGCCTCTTCCCATCCCTGCTCCACTCCAGGCCCGCCTCTTCACACCCCCACTCCACCTCCTCCCCGGAGCACGCTGCGTCCCCGCTCCTCCCCCTTCCTCCCAGCACTTCCCTGCGGCAAACAACTGTTTGGCAGCACTTAGGACTTTCTGGGAGGGAGGAGCGGAGACGCGGTGCTTCCCCGCTCCTCCCCCTCCCACCAGTGGCGGATTTAGAGTTAGTGGGGCCCTGTGCTCAGCTTCATTTCTGGGGCCCCCCCAGGGGGAGCATTCTTTCTTATCTCCCCCCCCCGTTTTTCATTCTTTTTTTCTCCATTCTCCTCCTGGGGCTCAGGGCTGGGGGTGCAGGGTCTGGGAGGGAGTTAGGGTGTGGGAGGGCACTCAGGGTGGGGATGTAGGGTCTGGGAGGGAGTTAGGGTGCGGGAGGGCGCTCAGGGTGGGGGTGGAGGGTCTGGGAGGGAGTTAGGGTGCAGGAGGGCGCTCAGGGTGGGGATGTAGGGTCTGGGAGGGAGTTAGGGT
>NW_020664446.1:41978807-42017553 GCF_002925995.2 Terrapene triunguis | reverse complement strand
GGAGGGCGCTCAGGGTGGGGATGTAGGGTCTGGGAGGGAGTTAGGGTGAAGGAGGGCACTCAGGGTGGGGTGTGGGGTCTGGGAGGGAGTTAGGATGTGGGAGGGCGCTCAGGGTGGGGGTGCGGGAGGAGGCTCAGGGCTGGCGCAGGCGGGAGGTGCAGAGCACTTATCTGGGGCAGCTCCTGTTTGGTGCAGGGGATGTGCTGGTGGCTCTGCGCAGCGCGGCACCACCCCCATGGCCATGATTCTGGGAGCTGCCCCCCCCCCCAGCAGGGCCACTCGGAACGCAGGGGCTTTAGGGGTTGCAGGGCCCTGGGCTAAGGGGGGTCCGGGGCCCTAGCCTGCAGCTCTAAAGCCCCTTTAGGAATGCGGCCCTGCGAGCACGGGCCGGAGGACTCAGAAGGAGCAGGGGCAGCTGTGCAGCCAGCGGCCGGAGAGAAGTGGCGATTTCCCCTTCAAAGCCGGCTGGAGAGAAGAGGCACTTTGAAGGGGAAATCGCCGCTTCTCTCCGGCCGCTGACTGCGCAGCTGCCCCTGCTCCTCCTGAGTCCTCCGGTCCGTGCTCGCAGGGCCGCATTCCGAAAGGGGCTTTAGAGCTGCAGGCCAGGGCCCCGGGGCCCCCTTAGCCCAGGGCCCTGCAGCCCCTAAAGCCCCTGCATTCCGGGTAGTCCTGCCTGCCTGGGGGGGAGAGGGGGGCAGCTTCCCCACTCCCTCCCAGAAAGTCCTAAGCACTGCCAAACAGCTGTTTGGCGGTGGGAGAAGCACTGGGAGGAAGGGAGGAAAGGAGGGGGAGGAGGCAGAGAAGAGGAACTTGTGCAATGCTCCCTTGTAAAGTCAGCCAAATGACGTTATAAGGGAGCATTGCACAACTTTAAATGAGCATGTTTCCTAATGGAGCAGCGACGTAACTTCGAAACAACATTAAGCGGGAGGACGTTGAGTGAGGAGTTACTGTATATAAGTGCAAAATATCATGTGACTGCGACATCCTCTGGTACATGCACATCCACCCAAAGATGATGAAAGTATTAGCAGGGCTGACCAGGTCATGTCGTTCAGTACAGACAAAGGGAAGAAGCCGTTATTAATAGGAGCGTCTCAAATCTCTGTTACATCTCTAACCTCCCCCAGACACAGCATTCTAGACTTTCCACTAGGGACTTTAGTTGCTGTGAAACAAGAGTGCAGCAACTACTGTGAAGATGAGCTGCCGAGCTGAGGTGTGTATCTGCCATTGCACCTCCATCTCTGGACCACTTGCTCAAACCAACATGCGCTCTGTATTACAGGAGGCCACTTATCAGCTATAGGCCACGGATTCAGGGATCCCCCCCAAACCAGGATTCGTCTGGAGACTCCTACATATGAGGAACTGTCTGGCCCAATGACTGTCATTCACTGTGGTCAGAGCCTTGGCATTTATTTAACTTCAGCGGGGCACTCTCTTACTCAGAAGGAAAGGCAAGGAGGAAAAAACAACCCAGCCCTGCTGTGCTGTAAACAGAACACAAGCTTCTCATTCTCCATTCAGTGTGTAACCTCAATCATTTATTGTCCAGAGGGTACAATAAGTATCAATAATTAATGGGCAATAATGTTCTACAAGTTCAAACTGACAATTGTGTTATTGTGAACGTATGCAGCCTTCGTGGGTGCTGCTGGAGTCAGGCTTACAGTTCCCTACTGCACTCCAGGCATCAAAAGGCAGATGGACAGCTTGGTCTGGTGGGGGAATCAGGAACACCAGAATGCTAATCCCAGCTCTGCCACTGACTTTCCAAGGAGTCTGGAGCAAGTCACTTAATCTCCCTCTGCCTCCATTTTGCCAGCTGTCAAATAATGATAATACTTCACCACTGTACTTCATGTGGGTGCTGTGAGTCTGAATTCCTGGATGCTTGCAAAGCTCATTGAAATCCTTGGGTGGAAGATGTTCTCACACTGGCAGCTTTGATCTCCCACAAGCAGTTGTTTTTATTAAGGAGTGGCTCTAATAAAGCATCAGAGGCAGCCCATTACAGGCAAACATTACAGGAGTCAATTTCTGGGCAATTATAGCATGCCCCATTTGGGATGTTCCAAGACATAAAGCCAAATAAGTTTAAACCATCTGTGAAATATCATAATCACCCTGCAATGCATGTTCCTGGAGTATCTTATTGTTGCTCTGAAATGGAATCTATATGTAAAGTTAAGCAAGGCAATCAAAACTGTACATTTACCAGTCATTACACAGTACTGAAGCCCCTTCAACCAATCACCGGTTAGCACATACCAACAGTCTCAGCACCTTTTTCCCCCTCTAAAGGAGATGTTACCTTGCACTGTAGATTCTTCATATGCCAGTTGGGCAGAGTGTATCGCAACCACAGACACAGCACTGAAAAGAGGCACACAGAGAAAAGAGAGCACCTATGACATTCTCTCACAGCAGCATCTGTGTTTCTGTGCGTAACCGATTTACAAGGGCTCCCCTGCCTGCCTATTTCAGAAATTACCAAGCGTTCTTGCTTCTTGTTTGAGCAGTTTGAAGAACTGATGAACTGCAGTTCATGGTACTTGCTATCACTCAATCAATGAGCAAGGGCACTTGATCATTTCAGAAAGAGACAAGTAGAGAAGCTTATTTGATATAGGTGTGACATCACCGAGGGTCGATCAAAGGGTTTCAGTTGCGTGTGTTGTTCTAAAGCCATCTCATAGCAGTTAGTTGCAGTATGTCAGTGTAGTGTGACTATAGAGTATATTGCACAGTGGGGCGTATGGCAGTATAGGGTGTATGCATTCATGAGATTTATGTTGTAAACCAGGATGTATAGTAATAGCTCTACACCAGAGACTGAACAGCCTGGCTAATGAGGAGCCTTATAATGAGGGCAGATGGTATCTGATAAAACAGTTTAGGTGGGAGAAGGTAAGTTCTGGGAGGAGTATAGAGGAGGGGAAGGAGAGGATCTAGGTCTAGGAGTTGGTAGAATGGAATTCCCATGTCCATGCCTCTTAATACCATCACCTGGAAATATGTGGTAACATTTGAGAAAAGTCCAAAATGTGAGACATCAATTTTTCAATGCTTGCAAAAAGCTATGTTGCTCCACAAACGATATTAGTCAGACACAAAACATGGAAAAGTCTCTGAGGGCTGTAACTACAGAACTCCCAAGGAGGACGCTCATTAGCTCATCATAACACAGTGGATTTTGTTGTCGGTAACGTAGCAAGAAGCAATAACAGCAAAAAGGATCATTTGCTTCCCCACGCTTTGCTGCAGGCTGGAAATCCTTCATCTCAGGAGTATATTTGATCCTGGAACTGTGTCATGCAACTCAACAAACCAGCAGGCGACTATGACAATCTCTTCCAGCCAGTGATGTGAAGGGTTTGCTGGGAAGGGGCTGATGCTCGCCCAGCAGTACTTGCATGCCGTTTGCAGTCAGTGCTCCTTGATCTTTGCATCATTGGGACATTTGGAGTACCTGGCTTGACATAAATTAGAAGATCTAGAATTAATAAGGTGTTGGCTGGAAATAAGATATTAAATTAATGTTGAAATTGTAAGGGGGCAGACTGCTTTAGTCATTGCATTTCAGTGACACTGTTACAAGAGATGGGAGAGAGGCAACGGGTCTGCAGTGATCATTTTAAACATATTTGTTTAAGTGCTTTGGATCACAGATTAACTTTCTTTTCTCGGTATTTTTTATTGTTTCACTAAACTTGAAATGGACACTACAAATGCACTGCGGAGTGGACTGGAAGGTTGTCTAGTTTTACCATGTTTTCCTAAGTGCATCTGTGCTGTCTTTTCCTGAAATGACATTGTAACTTCTTAAAGCAATACTCTTCTTCAAATCACACATGTCACAGCTGATATGCCTAGTTCTCCTTCAGCACAGAACACCAGCGGTACTAGATTTTCTCTTTTCCCAGCTATGGTACCACTTTATTATCACAAAAGATTTTGCTATATCACACCAAGAGCAAGTCTAAATTGATACCTATATGCAGTGTGATTATGGCCCTGGATCAGCGAACCACTTAAGCATGTGGTTAAATTAATCTCTATTAAAAGTTACTTAAATATGTGCTTAACTTTAAGCATACACTCAAGTCCTATTTTGGATTGAAACACAAGCTTGAAGTTAAGCAGGCACTTATGTACTTTGCTGAATCAGGGTCTATATACTCTCACTCACATGTAACCTGAACAAGAAGTTCAGGAGAGTTAATGCAGCCCCATAATGGAGCACTTGTCTTTCGCTAAACATTTGACAGCCAGGTGAGAAATGAAACATCTGTACTCTACTGGAGAACATCACTGCCACAAATTAAGAAGCCCTGCTTCAGTGCACAGATATGTGATGTCTTTTGAAACCAATGTAGGATCTTCTCAACCACTATGATTAATTTCTGAATCCAGTGCAATCATTAAAAATAATTTTAAAGAGCTGTTGCACCCATGTTTCAAAAATATTTCCTGGTCTATGGTCCCTTTCTATGAAACTGATTCTGTGCAAAACATGTGAATGATGCATGCAAAATTCTATTTTTCTAAAAAGAGACATCAGTGAGTTATTGTGGAAATGTGCAAATGCCCCAGTCTTCTGTTCCCTCTTTTCACTTGTGGGGAGGAAGCATACACAGAGGTGGTTTTTGGAATTGCCTGTTGCTCTTCTTACACTGGAATCCCTATTGCATTATCTGGGAGTCTGGCAGTGCTATGGGAAATTCCAAAGGCTGCTGCCATAGAAATCTGCATGATATTATCTCTGGGGAGAACCATATATAGAAATGAGACATGAAAAGAACTATTAGATAATCTAGATGACCAGTGAAGTATAGTTCCCTATAGGGACTCAGAAATCACAGTGATGGGCACAGTATAGATACACAAACAGACAGAACACATTTGCTAATGTGTTACCTCGTTTTATTAAAAAAAAAGAGAAAAAAAATCAAATGATGGGGCTTCCATTACTTCCCTTAGGAAAGAACCTAACCACTCAGGAGCTGTACTCTCTTCTACAGATAGCAATCCCAGAAAATTCAACAAAACCTCATGGTGAATGAGAGCAGAGGCTGCTGATAGATTTAAAAGAATCAGGATGGATCTGGACACCTGACTTTTGTCCATCATTTGATCAACAGCCAGTGAGTCTATCACATTCTTGGGAACTATACTCTGGCCAAGAGCTAGACTGAAAGGGATTGAGAAAATGTGAAGATTCCAGACATCTCCTAAATTGCTGCCTGACCACCTTCTGAACTGTCTTCTCGAAAAAGAGAAAGCTGGTGATAGGGTGATTATTGGCGAGATTGCTGGAATCAGAGATGATTTCTTGTGTGTGTCTTTTGTTTACAGGGTATTCTTTTCCCTTGTGTCTTCTCTTTCTACAGAGCTCATCCTGTTTTTTATTGCTATAAATTGAGTAATTCTATTTGTTGGGGCAAAATGAAATATAAGTTAATGGCCTATAATTCCATCTTGGGGTTCTGGTGTCATCATAAATCATGAGAGGAAAGATGTCACTATCCTTCTTTGATGGAACTATGGCCCTTTAATTCACAATTCTGTATGTATGGGATATAGGGCCTAGCACAATAGAGTCCTTCTCCATGACTGGGTCTCTTAGGCACTACCACAATACAAATAAATAATAGTAATAATAATAATGTGTATTCATGGAACATCCAAACAACACTAGAGAATCTCCTATATTCCAAAAAAAAACCCCTCATCTGAGGGGAAAACTTTCTTAAAGGTTTTATTAAAACAAAAAAGTTTAGGCACTGCAAATTTCCAAATAAACAAGCAAACCTATGGAGCAGCAAATACAGAGGGCCCCTTAGGCTCCTTCTAAATGTCACTGAAGAGAATTAGGCCTAATGCCTGCATGGGCACATTGTACGGTATGTTAGAGCTTAACTTGGGTTCCATGCAAACGCTGGTGCATTGTACATTAGGGTGACTATTTCTAAAATTAACAGCCCAAATGTACCCCAAATAAATAGAACAAACATAGGACCTGCTTCTGCTCCCATTGACGTCAACGGAAATTCTGAATTCAGTGGCATAAAGATCAGGTCTGTGATTATTATTTACTTTCAGCCCTAGCAATAACATTTCAACTGCTTCAGTTTCTGGGACAGCTTTATTGTTTTCCCTGTAATCCTAAATTAATTCTTTACCTCAAAATAGCTACAAACCAGCAACAATTTCCCACTCAGCAGGGTCTAGGAAGACAGAGTTGTGTCCATTGCCCCAAATTTCCCGTATTACTCTTAATTTCTTCACTCATACTTTCTGTCTGTTTTGAGGGTTGCTGGCAAGACCTTTCCTAAATCCTCCCCTCAATAACACTCCCCTCAATTCTAACTGAGGCAAACTGAAAACCCAGGCCTCCTTCTTGCAGCCTCATGCCTTCCTTTCCTTTTCTTTGATTGGCCCGTCCTTCTATGATCTAACATCCTCTTCCTGTCTCCAAGCTGAGTTTAAAAGAATTTTAATTCAGTATTAATTCCACACATTAGGAGTGGAGGTTTAAAAGCACTCAACATGGGCCTAATTCTGTTCCCACTGATGTCCATGGGCATTTTACCATTGGGTTCAATGGGAGTAGAGGGATTTTGACAATAATCCCATCCTAGCCTGAGTACAGTTTTCTACCTGCTAGTAGTGTTTATTTCCCTGAGGGGGTACACGTACATTTATACATGTATTTTGAGATAAGTCCAACAGAAAAACCATCAGCACTGACTCTGAGATTTTCAAACCTGCCAAATGGATTTGAATGCCCAATTTCCATTAAAACTAATGGGAAATGGGCATCCAAACCCCTAGGGCGTTTTGAACATCTCAGTTTATATCCCCCCTCCTGATTTTAATTTTAAATTTTCTACTAGTAAACAGAAAAATAACCAACTAGAACCCCCCACCAAAAAATAGCCTAAACACACCCCAAATACCAGCTATCCTCAGATTACCCCCTCCTCGAAACCTAGGCTACAGAGATGGACTGTGTAGAATTCTCTGAAAGTCATCAAGGGGGAAGAGGGTGGATTCTACAGCTAAAGCTCCCCCATGGAGAATGCTTTGCTCCTAGCTCACACTCTTTTATACCAGGGGGACTGCGCTTTGAGTGCTCCTACTGACTACAGCTGCATTAGTATGGGACTTGGAGACAGGCAATTACTTAGATAGGCTGGTCCCAGGCTATTTAGAGCTTTACAGGTCAAAATCAACCCCAAAAACTCCACCTGGACGCCAGTAAATACATAGTCAGTGTCAGGCCCACAAGACAAGGGATGAATGGAAAGGAAGTGAGACATGGGAGAACCCTGCACAATTCCATATAAGAGAACCCACAGAGCAGAGAAGCAACTGCCCAAAACATCCTTCTGGGATCTTTTCAATAGTTTTAAACAAACACGAAAGATTAGTTACTGGACAGTAGATTGTCACCATACAGTATGTCCCTCACAGTTGCTCTAACATACTGATGGGCTTGGTCTGTCACCTTAATCCCACAAAGTTCGTGTGTGTGTGTGTGTGTGTGTGTGTGTGTGTGTTCGGGCCCATTTCCACATTAGGGCCAAATTATGACACACCCTGACCATGGCTAGCAGAGGAGGAGCAGGCAAGGAGCAATCTCTCAGGCGAATAGTTCAAGGGCCTGTCACAGCTGCAATCCCTGAACTTGCATGAGCACAGACACCACTCCCGTGGTGTGCTCCAAGGGGTTCATGGCACCTCAAATGGATAAGGAGGGAGGGAAACGGAGACAGGCCCTGACCCCAGCTTTCTGCACCTGCCTGTGGAATAGGCCAGCTGCACTGAAAGGATTTTTTTTGCAATGCTAGCTAATCAGTAGCTCTTTCTGCAAACTGCTGCTCTGATCCTAATGGATGATTTCAGATCTCTTCTTCAACAATGGGACTTCCCCAGTGGGATAACAAGAGTGCCTAAATCTCCCCTGGTTACTATTTCCTAAACACTTACTCCTGCCTTGCCACAAAATAAATAAGAACTTATAAATGCATCTGTCAAGGTTATCCAACGTTGGCTAAAGATTTACCAAGGGTGCCACACAATGCATATGACCCCTCCTGAAATATTAATCCTCTGTCATCAATGTTTTATCAATTTTCTGTCATGTATCATCCTTGCCACTGACTTCAATCATTTTGGTGCAGACGATGAAAAATAGATATATTTACCAACTCACCCATCTACAATTTCTTCTTTCCCATGTAATTTAATATCAATTATCCTGTTCAAATATAACCTTCCCCACACTCCCTAACCCGATTGCACCACTGCTCCAGAAGGGCACCACGCATTCCTGAAGCAGGCTCGGATTTCGCATGTGATGGAACCAGCATCCACTCCATTTTCCCTTGGAGATTGTACAAGGAGAGCAGGCAGGAGCTGCTGGGATGGAGGTCAGTCCAGACCACTTCCTAAGGGCAATGTGCCCAGAGGAGATTAAAGTGAACTAGAATCTCCCTCCCCTTGTATATGAGTACAGGCTGCTTTCAAATGAGAACAGTTCAATGCATAGCTGTGACTTGCTCAGCTGGAGCAGAGCTTCTAGCAGATGAGCTATGCAGAAGGAGCCCTCCTTTAGCTTATCTGCTAGAGCTACTGCCTGCTAGATCAAAATTTTGCCAGTTCAAGTCTTGCTGCACGCTCACTCTAATAAGGGTTATTCACATTGCCGTGCTGGCAAACGCAAGGAAGAAACTGAAGGCCTGAAACTCAGCTGTGCTATGAGCCATAAAGGCCGCTTAACTGGCTCCCTGAGGATTCTTTGGGTGGCAGAGACCCAGCACAGTAGCGCTATGCCAGTCCTTCCATGGCACCCAGCTTAGGGGGGTATGGATGGAAAAGGTGACTGGCCAGAGCACCCCTATACTGTGTCCATCCTTGGCGTCTGCCACAGCTCCTCTCTAGTCTTTCAGGAGTCAATTTTATAATCTATAATTAGGATCAATGGGTGCTGCCAGGAGGACCATAGAAGCACAGGCTGTTCCCAGAGGCTAATGCATATGAAGAAGTTCAAGAGAAAGAAATCCACATGCCTTTCTCTTCCTCCTTGTTCTAACTGAGTTAACAAGCCTGTACATGCCCAGGATACTGGTGGAGGCTCTATTAGGTGGCACCTGTCACTTATGGGCAGCCACACAGAAATGCCAGGTTGGATCTTTCAGCCCGCTTGGGAATGGATTTCAGATATGACCCAATAGCTGAAATGTACACACAGGGCTTCTGACTCATTTATACCCACAACTGCTGTTAACATCAATCAGTTTAACCCATGTAAATTGCCCGATTTCATCTTGCTTGGGGCCATTGAAAGAAGAACAGATTTCCTGAGCCTACAATTTAAATTCATCTATCTATTACAAGGACAATTGGGAAAGAAGAACTCTCTAACCCCAGATGTCTCCAAACTGTAAAGTCTCAACAAGTCTTATGACTAATAAGGTTTGGGAGACATTTTCCCCCTTCAACACAGAAGAATCCAGGACATTTAATAGCCACATCAGATCTTAGCCTTCACACAATCGGATTTTATGTTGTGTTGGGGGAGGGGGGGGGAAATAAACCCACAACACCATAGACTTCTTTTCATTTTTAATCGAAGCACGTAAATGCAAATCTTGTTTCCCTTCTCTCTAAAATTCCCTCTGTTGGTGCAGAGTTCCCTCTTGTTCAGGACAAAAAATCGACTTCATGTCATAAATGAGGTAATTATTTCCTTCTCTAAATGAATACAGAAATTATTTTCTTTTTTGAGCAACAAGAGCTGGCTAAAAGTATTTAAAGTGTTGGCTTGGTTTTATTTTAAACTGATGCTAATCAGCAAAGCTGATCCTTACAAGCAGATCTGCTTTAAACCCTTGCTGCTGGGCCAGCTGGAAGCACTGGAGAGGCATAACGCTCGTAAGGGAGAAGCTACTACCACATCTGCCTCTCTAGCCGCTATCGAGGCATCGCACTTTTACCCTTAAAAAACTCACCCAGTGTGTAGCAACTAGTTCCTTACTGGCTGCTGCACGAAGCACCATGTGGCCACCTAGCCGTTGTCTGCTGGACACTGACACACTTGGGGCTCAGGCGCCTTGGACTGAATGGATGGCAAAGTAAAATAGAAAAAAATAGGGTATATTCATGATTACCAGCACGCTTCCCCCTCAGGAAATAATTGCTTTTAAAATTGACTGAGCTGCAGTCCTCCATGCTGTTCCAGTCCTGGCTCCTGGCCAGTTCTGCCAATGCAACTGTGCCACAATTGTAAAGTATAGCTCCATTCCCTTCCACTCCTCCAAGCCTGGACCTCCTCCGAACCTAGACAGTACACCACAACCCTGCTCTGTCATATCCCTAATATTCCAGTCCTGAATTTCTGCTGAGCAGAAACTAATAATGGTGCCCCTTTAATGGTGTTTTACCCTGGGAGCCAACATCCACTAGCAAATAGGCTGAGAAACTGAACTCATTTTCATCAGTAACCTTACAGGATTGAACGCCGCATCTCGAGAGGTGAAAGGCAAGCATGTTAACCCCTTATGTTTTTGTACCTCCTAATTACTCTCTTTAACAAAACGGTCTCTCATCATTCCAAATGCTAGTTTTTCAGGCTTGTTTCTCTCCATCTTTTTGTCCCCTTCAAGCTTTCCTTTATGCAACATTGAGAGTCCCCTGCAAGGCAGAACTAGGGCTCTTTGCTGAATAAAGAAAGGCATGGAAGACTAGGATTACGAGGGCTTTTGGTCTTGCTCTCAGTTCTGATGTTAGCCTAAAACAATCACCTTAAGCCAAAAGCAACTTTCCCCTCACTGCTATTTTTACTGGGATCAAGACCAAAGGACATTTTATAATGTGCCTGTTTGTTGATGATAATGGGGAAGGGAGGATGGTATGACTCTCTAAAATGTGGATGTGCACGTGTTTTGAGGGCTAGGGTTGGGTATTTTCTCTGTTCCCCAATGAAAGGATGTAGGAACGGACAATCTGTCAGGATGCGGAAAATGACACAGGTATTCACTAATACCCCAAACATTGCATGGGCAATCTGTGACAACTCCAGAAGAGGGAGCCAGCAAATGACTGGAAAGTCAATGTGGAAAATGTCACCTAAGGTGTGTGAAAAGCCCGCCCTATGCACAGGCTGAAAGCGTTCCATGCCCAGTAAGGATGAAGTCTGCCACCTGAAAACTTGAAAAGTCTGCTCTCCGGAGATGGGTTGGTCTTGGCCTGCTAATGCAGCAATACAGTAGAGCCTTGCAACCCCACCCAAACCTGATGGGACCTGATTACAAGTGTCAGGTTTGGGGGGGTTGGCATTGTGCTGGGTTCCCATGTCAGAGCATGACCCCCTTCAATGTCAACAGTACTGCAGTTAAATCACCTATGAACCACTTCAGACATGGATCCCTTGGTGTCATTGGCCAGCTGGGTTTCAGATAAAGCACGTCTGTGAGTGTACCTCATTAGTGAGCTAGAGCAATCCCAGCTGTTCAGGTTCTAGAAACGATCAGTCCTGACACATCACTGGCTTTGTGATGTCCTCTAGAGACTGGATTGAGATCACAGTTGTGACATAAGACATGACTTGAATGAAGTCTTTGAGGTGGCAGGCCAGGGCACTGACTCATTGAGCCATCTAACCACATGACCATTCTCTTTTCCGAGCTCAGGCAGTTTGGAGCAGAATCCCCTCTGAAGCACCGTTTTTCCAATGGACAAGTGGACAAATGCAGACACCATTGTGTTTGCTATGTGTCGTGGGTGAGTTTCACACCAGGGCAGAGTGGAGGTGGCATTCAGGTGATGGGCAGGTTAGGAGAGGTGAGCTGTCAGGGCTGCAGCGCCGTCTATCTGCTCTGCAAAGGAAAAATTGTGGGACACAAGCAACACTTTCTGGATATGCTGAAATTTCACTGCAGGGCTGTGACTGACCTTGAAGGGAGCCGGACAGCGCCCTGTAAGCCATTGAGATAGAAATGTGGAAATGGATTGCAGCCCTTCGGCAGCCTTCAGTTCTCATTTAAACTGTTAATCAGAGAGGGGAAAGAGTAAAGTTGCTTTCCCCTCAAGCCTGCCTGTGAAAACCCAAATGGTACTGAAAGGAGCCTTCAGGACATAGGTTCTCCTTGGTGCAGGAGGAAAAATATTGATCCAATAAAGAATTGCTCCGGGGAATGAAAAGTGTCTAGGTCCCTTTTTGTGATTACATACTTCACAGACTGAGTGATATTTGTAGTTGACTTTCCCAAGGGATATTTAATTGCTTAGGAGTTTATAGTTGTGTCGGGTTGAGCTTACCAGTGGTACCGCCTAGTGGTTAGATACCCGGGTCACAACTGTTCCCCTTCTCTGAAGTCCCCTGCTGGTAGTCACTCTGGCACCATAGCGGTCACCTTTCCAGTAATAGGTGACTCCAGCCAGGGCACCAGTTGAGTCTGCCCCTTTCCAGTGGTTAACAGAGTCCAACAACAAAAAATCTTTGTGAGTGCAACATTCCCCATGAAAGAGGGAGTCTTCAGCCCACGTCCAGACCTCAGCTCCCAGGGGGAAGAGGAGGAGGGGCTTGTGCCCCCTTAATGGGAAGGTGGCAGGAGGGGAGCCTGGGTCCTCCTTCTCCACCAGGCTCTGACCCAGGGCCCTGTGAGAGGCAGCAATATCAAATGCCCAGGAGTGCTTCAGAACTGCCTTGCTGGGCCACTTCCTACCCATATACCCACTCACTCAAGGGCATGATCAGAAAGCCTCACAAATGATCCAGCAGACAATGGAGTGAAGTGTTTCCTCAGGCTAGAGAAAGTCTGGTCCCTCCTCTAGGAACTGGGGTAGCTGCTGCTTACAGACTTCTCTCCTTCAGCCAGGGCTCTAGCTGTGCCCTCACTCAGGTAGGTCTGTCCTTCTATCCTGTCTGCCCCCTTCCGAGCTGTCTGGCTCTCTTTTACGCTCCTCCAGATGAAGCAGGTTCTACATATGCAGCGGCACAGAGCCACCTGGGCCCAGAACTGCTCCTTAACCCCTTCTGTACCAGTATGGGGTTTATACACCCCATCACAATAGTGATTCTGCCAGTGTTTCTCTTTCCATGTGTCCCAGAGACTCTGCCATGCAATATGTGACCTCCTCCCAAACAATGTGTCGCCTCCCCAGAGTGCCTGCCCCAAGCTATCGCTGCCCTAGAGCATCTCCCCATTAATGTTTTGCTGCTGCCTAGAGCCTCCCTATGTCATCCCCTCCAAGCATCTTGCCAGTATGCCCACAGCATCTCTCTGAACGTGTCACCATGCCAGAGCATTTGCCAAAGAATGTGTCAGCTCCCTCAGTGCATCGCTCCACAGCCTGTCACTTTCCAGACTGCCTGCCCAATGTGTCACTGACTCAGAGCAGCCTCTTCGCACATCACCGTCCTAGAGCAGTTCCCGCAGTTCACCTTTTCCCACCTTTGATAGTGGAGTCTGTGACAGTGCCACCCATAAGGCTTTATGGAAATATGTTTATGAATGTTTATATATATAACATAACTAGAATGTGTTTTATGCTACATATACCAGGTAACATATCTCTGTAAAGGTCATGATCTACTGAATCTATTAATCCTAGTTGTATGCATGTATCATTTTTGTATTCGAAGTTATGAATATTGGCTGCATACTTGTTTGATTCTAAGTAGGCTGTAGTGAAGCAGTTGGTCAGCTTCCTGAGAAAAGACTATTTTCAGTAAGTGCCCCATCAAGAAACACTTAAGCCAACAATGAACGTGGAGACACCAATCCACATCTGGACTTTCCCAGGAATGTGGCTTGGCTGGTAAGGAACTCAGTCATGCATGGACATGTGACTTGCCCAGGTGACTCCAAAACTCCATTTTGTAGCTGGACTTTGCATAGGAGAGAGGAGGGGGTCTCCATCCACAAGAGAAAGTCTATTTAAGCCCAGGGGAGACCCCTCCATTTTGTCTTCAGCTGGCTAAAGAGAGAGCCTCTCCACCCCCAAAGATACCTGAAAGAAACTGGAACAAAGGACAGTGACTGCAAGGGGTGTGAGTGATTGCTGGACCCAGACTAAAAGGAGAATAGTCTGTAAAAGGAAGCATTCTGGAACTGGTGAGATTATCTGTATTCAGTTTGACTAGACATAGACTTGCATGTTTTATTTTATTTCACTTGGTGACTTACTTTGTTCTTTCTGTTACTACTTGGAACCACTTAAATCCTACTTTTGTATTTAATAAAATCACTTTTTACTTATTAATTAACTCAGAGTATGTGTTAATACCTGGGTGGGCAAACAGCTGTGCATATCTCTCTATCAGTGTTATAGAGGGCGAACAATTTATGAGTTTACCCTGTATAAGCTTTATACAGGGTAAAATGGATTTATTTGGGTTTAGACTCCATTGAGAGTTGGGCATCTGAGTGGTAAAGACAAGAACACTTCTGTTAGCTGCTTTCAGGTAAGCCTACAGTTGTTAGGGGACGTGATTCAGACCTGGGTCTGGGTTTGCAGCAGGCTAGTGAGTCTGGCTCAAACCAGGCAGGGCACTGAAGTCCTAAGCTGACGGGGCAGGAAAGCAGGGGCAGAAGTAGTCTTGGCACATCAGTTGGCAGCTCCCAAGGGGGGTTCTGTGATTCAACCCGTCACAGAGTCATCCATACTAGTGCATGAGACATCAGAATCTCGGGTAGCTGCTGTTGGTTTTGGGTTCCTCAGATTCCATGTGCCCAGCTTGGGACACTGTGGGTTTGATTTCCAGACATGTAGAGCCACCCCAGTTCCATTGGACCCAGCAGGAGCTATACCAAGTCTTAGGTGTCTCAAGCAGGACACTTCAAAACCAAAGAACACAAAACTTAGGTCCACTTTTGAAAATCTAGGTCTAAATGGGTAGATGCCCCTATTTTGGCCTAGCATATTATCTCATCACAAACGTCTCCATAACTGAAATGAGTCTTTGCTCTCTCACATATCCATCCTCTTGGTTAATTTGCCACTGGGCAAATGTATTTTAAGCAGTTGAATGAATAACAGATACCACCAGTCCCAAGGAGCCTTCTTTAAGGTTCTGAGAATTTGAACTTTGTAAGGTCAGAAAATTAATGTGCAGGACCTAGTCATGTCACTGGTTTTACAAGGAGGGGAACTTTCTTCTTTCTTGGTATATTATGAGGCTTTTCCACAACTCCCAGAAGACCTTGAAAAGGAGATGCTAACAGGGGTCAGAACTGAGCAAGATCACAAATGATTAGATGCCCCACTTACATGGCTCCCAGAGTGAGGAGTCGGACTATCTGCATGGGATTCCCCAGGAATGGAAAAACAGACGCTAGGTATAGGCTTAGTAGGTTTATGTCACAGGTCCACTCGAATGCCCCGTTTTGGCTATTCACCAGACTGCTGTGAGCAGATCCAGCCACTGGATCACATGTTTTTTAAGCCCCTGGAGCCTGAACAGAACCCAGGCACTGTCCCTATCTTAGAGCCTCTGAGCACACAACTAGGGTGCAGATCTTCTAGCTGTCACCCCCTCTTGAGAGTTGCAACCATGTGGCCCATTGCCCTGTCTCCGGAACCAGTGCTTAGCCCTCAGACCCTCCCTCTAGCTTAAACACACCCTCCCCTGGAATAATGACAGGTTTCAGAGTAGCAGCCGTGTTAGTCTGTATCCGCAAAAAGAATGAGGAGTACTTGTGTACTTTGTTAGTCTTTAAGGTGCCACAAGTACTCCTCCTCCCCTAGAACTCCACCTAAAGGTTTACCTCTTCAAAGGGCCCATGTGCTAAAGTGTAGCACATAACACATACAGACTTTGCACAGGACTCAAACGCAGCATTTTTCTTTCTTATGTAGCATGATAAATACACTGATCTATAAATAAAATAATAACCCCTATATGCAGTTCCCTACCTTGGTTTCCTCACCACTCCTGAACATTCTTTGTGTTGGGGTTAGAGTCCTTTGGGGACACCCAATGTCCTTCTGTTGCAGTGCCTGGCTTGTGTTCTGCAACATGGAGCCTTCTTCCCCTGGCACACCTCTGCTGGACTTGGCCATTCCATTTCCTTCCTTCCTTCTGCTGCCCAAAACTTCCTGTGTGACTCTGAGTCTTTTTATAAACTCCTGCGTTATCACCTCTGTCTCGCTTCAAGAAAAGCCATTATCTCAAGATGTGTCACTCGGAATATACAGTAGTTGATGTCTAATGACCCACCATTGTCTCTGGTTTTGGAGATACATGCTTAAAAGCTTGTCAGCAATGGAGGATACATATAGAGAGAAGGGCATTCATGATACAGTAGTTTTCACAGTAACAACTTCATATCAGCCAGAATTCATAAGTCATACATAAATCATCACAGCTTAATCTTAGAATTGATCTCACATCACATGTGCATTCCTTATACCATTGTGGAGAGGGGGAAGGACCATAGGCTTGCCACCCAGCTCAGAAATCAGAATCCCAGCTTTTGGATTTGGGTCCAGTGCCTTGATCTCTAGATTTGCAGACCACGAGCGAGAAAGCGAGAAAGAGCTGAAAAGCCTGAATTTGGTTTAGTGCATTGGTTAGTTTGTAATCAGTGAAGTATGATGCATATGCCAGTTTGCAGAGTCTCCACAGAGCTGCAAGATAGAATTTTGTGATAAGTATATTTTATGGGGATATATGGGTACAAAGGATGTTTCCTCCAATAACTTATTTTCCTGGGCAAGCAAGATATGACTCTTACTGCATCTAACGTAATGTTAAAGCCTGAAGTTTATGAGAGACTTGATGACTTCCAAACTTTTTTTCCTCTACATTTTTTATGTAAGCTAATTGTCCTAATTTCTTCCACAGTATCAAGTGTCACAAGATAAAAGAGACATAATTTATTCCTGGAAGGAATTACTTTCCTTCCTTCTCCTTAATGGAGATTGGGCAGGGATAGGAAGTGCAAGAGATGCCTATGTTCCTAGATGTATGAAAACAAAGTGATGCTGACAGGTATGGGTCAAAAAGCATTTGAGAGAAACACAAAAAGGAATGCAAGGGAAGTGCCAGCCCCGTTTCTCACTAAGCTTTTCCAGCACTGCAAAGGTTAAAATGAGTCTATTACTGTTTTCTTGTCACTTTGTCACTGATCTAACGACCGTCGATAATAGTTGAATAAGAATTGATGGAGAGATAGATTTAATTAACCCTGGTGTCAGCAGCTAGCATTGCTGCCTGTTTGTGTGTTAATGGAGCGGCTCAGAAAAAAAACTCTCTTGAGCTTTGCGTGGTTCAGCCAGAGGCAAATAAAACAAATCTATTAATCAGATACGCCTTCCAGGTACACCCAGATAGTGCTGCATACAAACTGTCAAACCCCTTCTCCCAAGGTACAAAGCAATCACCTAAGCGGTGCAATCACACTCCATTTTCTGTACTTTCCACAACCCAGCCGCAAGAGAAATCCATGCAGCGTTCTTCACATACACCTCCATCTCCTAGGAGGAAAGCATTAGCAAAACAACAGGCGAGATGGAGGGAACTGCCAAACACATAGAGAGAAGTTGGGAAAAGGAAATGTGAGGCTTGTAAAATGTGCCAGAGTTTTGGAGACTAAAACCTTTTATTTATCTGCAGAATGGGAGAGAAACATGGAGAACTTTTTTGGATAGTTCATTGTCCATGCCCATTCAGTCCAAGGCCTTTTGGTCTGTCTACAAGGATGCCAAAGTGGTGATTTGGTGACTTGCCCCCCTGGGGAACTTGACTAACTCATTTCAGATAGAGGGACAAGCTTGGTGAGGTAATATCTTTTATTGGATCAACTTCTGTTGAGAGAGAGACATTTTTGAGCTTAGGCAGAGCTTTTCTTCAGGCCTGAGTAAGCCGGAAAGCTTGTCTCTCTCACCAACAGAAGTTGGTCCAATAAAAGGACCACATCCACCATGTCTCTCTAATATCCTGGGACCCACAGGGCTACAACATCATTTCACATAGGCTACCAAAACATCAATGACTTTTTACTTACCACTGAATTGCTCTGCATTCTTTCTATAACTAGGTACTTCTATGGTCCTCATCACCATAGTATTTGGGCATCTCACATTAATGGATTTTATTCTCACAACACCTCTGTGAAGTAGGGAAGTATTATCCCCATTGTACAGATAGAAACCGAGGCATGAGATAGACTAAGTGACTTGCCCAAGGTCACTTGGGAATGCTGTGTCTAAGATGAGAATTAAACCTAGGTCTTCTGATCCCCAAGTCCGTGTCCTATTCACTAAACCACCCTTCCATCTTCTTCAAGACTTGTGAACTTGAAGTAAAAAGCTGCATGGATAACTCTCAGACACATCTTGCCCCCCTTTGTTTTGTTTTCTTTTCTACTTTTAATTAATCCAGAGGTGTATCATATGACAGAACATATTAGTCCTAATAGCTGCTGTGCCCGCAGTCTCCCTTCTGCTTCTTTTATAAACCAGCCTTAAAGGGAATGCATCAGAATAACGTGTATCACCTTATATTTGCACAGATTTTGCAACGGTATGTGCTGTAAGTTAAGCAGTGTAGGTGTAAATAGAATTTCAGAAACCTCAGTCTTTCTAGAAGAATGAATGCTACCAGCTACAATATGAAGCCCTTCACCAAACTGTGACGTATAGGAGGAAACACCGCACTCGAACCAGCACAGGCAGCTGAGCAGCCAAAGTCGCATCGCAGCCCAGAGACGGCTGTTGTTTAACAGAATGCCATATTCAGGGCATATCACACAATAGAATTCAGTTCTCCTGGGAGAGCGTGTCTTGCCAGGGTGCTTTTACAGACCCCACATTAATTTAACAGGACAGGTGGCAACAGGCTACATGAGAATGGAAATGCAGCATGCATAATAGATCAGCCTCTCAATCTGCTTGGTTCTAAGTCATTACGGTGCAGCACCTCCTGATCAAGAAAGGAGATACGGAGACGGAAAGACAAGAATAAGAACTTATTGTAGTCAGAATCAGTGGGACTAGTCTGACACCTTTGAATCCTTCTTCACACTTTCTCTTCCTTTCATTTGCAGCTGTGATTGGTTTTCTTGTTTTAACACATGCCTCATTCATCTGTCCTTGACCTGCATGATGACTTCTCTGCCACTCAAGGTAGCTCTGGCTGACATGCAAGCTCAGATCTGTTTGCAGCATCGGCAGCAGAAGGAACAATGGATATTCTCTATGCATTTCTAGCTCTTGCAAGGTTGGGCAGTTTCCCCACTCATTATGGCAGGATTTGGCTAGAATATGAGAGAGTGAGGGAGAGCAAAAGCTCTCTAAAGGGCTGAGCCAGTTGCATCTGGGGCAATAAGCGCTGAATTCTACAGTGCCAGCCCAGAATCTTTTCATACTGTGCAGTGCTGGCAGCCGGTACTAGCACATCACCACTCAATCTGTCTGCAGTTGAAAGACACCATAATAGCTTTCCAGAGGGAATTCGACACCATAATAGTTTTCCAGAGGGAATTTGAGTTAAATAGGAAATCGATATATCATAGTAATGAGATCAATGGACCTAACATGCCAAGTGCAGAGAAAAGACAAGGGGTCTGGGAGTTACTTCTTGAAACTAATGGACTCAGAACCATCAGGCTGGCTCCTGTCTTGGGTACCTTGTTTAGTCTTTTCAGGGCACTTCACTAGAAAATCTTGGAGTGGGATCACCATGCAATGAAAGCAGAGGAACTCTTATGAAATAAAGCTCCTGTTATTAATACAAATGTATCTATGTTTAAAAAGCAATGTAGGGACTGTTGTACTGGAGGCAGAAGCCTGGTCTTGTCTGCAAAGCACAAATTCAGGAAATCTGGATTCTATCCCTGCCACAGCCCTGCTCCATGGCCTTACAGATCACTGGCCTAGCTGCTCTGGGCCGTAGTTTCCACATCTGTAAAATGAGGATACCATCCCCTATCTCAGAAAAGAGTTGTGAGTTTTATTAAGTGATATTTGTAAAGTGCTTTGGAATTCTTGGAGTGTAGGTGCTTTGGAAGTGCAAAACATTAAAAATCCCCCAATTTATACAGAAAGTATATAAGCAGTAAACTCTCTCTGAATTACTGAACCCCCAAAGATTCAGAGGTTCAATTCTGATGAGCAAAATTTCAGATGCTTATGCAAGTCTCTTGAGGCTATTCTCCTCTCACATCACCCCAGATGTCACCCTGATACCCTGAAAGACCTTCCAGGAGGCCCCGGAGTTCTTTGCTATCTTTGCAGATCCCACAGTGACGTCTGGCAAGTCTGACAGCCTTTACGCTAAGTCTCATGCCATTGCATTCATATACTTTTTCCCCAAGGAAAAAGACATCTCAAAGAGCAGACGTGAGATTTGAATACAGTAGTACCTAAGACCAAGCATAAAAGCTGCTGACAGGCTTCTCAAAGGGAAGACAGCCTATATGCATGTTGGAGAGTTGCAGCTATGGCATGGCTTAACTCTGTTTCCAATGAAGTCAATGGGATTTTTATCATAAACTTCAATCAGAGCACAGTTAGGCCAATGATATGGACTTCTGAAAATCCTACCCAGAGATGTCTATATGAGGTTGGAAAAATTGGGCAACAAGCCTTGTGGGGTAAAGGGTTTCCTGAGATGAGCAGGTCTGAGACTTAGGAAGGATTCTGGCTTGGAGTGGGGTTTGGGAGAAGGATGTTTCCAGCTCATTCAGTCCTACTCTAAACAGAATGTTTCTCACCATTTACCAGGAGGGTCTTTAAATTCCTGTTTATAACCTGCAGCCACCAAATGTGCGAGGCTGGGAAACAAAACAGAATTTTACTTTGAAGAACCAGCTACACTCACAGCTTTTCAACTTCAGGAGCAGGTGAGCCAATAATAAGATAAACCGCCCAGAGAGGAAATGAATATTGGGTTTTGTTCCAAATGGATGAGTTCAGCCACAGTCTGTTACAAAAAAAAAAAAAAAAAAAAGAGCTAGGAATTGTTCTGTGACAAACATATTTTGACAATCCTGCTGAAAGGGTTGACAGAGTTATGAGGGAGGAGGAGGAACGACTGATCAGTGATTGTCATTTCACTTGTTTTCCATGATTCAGACCAGTTCTGTTAACAATGTGTGTCACTGCCCAGTGCTGGGAAACATCCTTTGTTCAATGTCACAGGGTGTTCTCCAAGGTAATGTCAAGCTTCCTGCCGCAATATACCTGCCAACAGCAGAGACCAAAAGCAGCTGAGTGTGCAGATGGGGCAAGGGGTATCCGCCAGAGATACAATCCCAGGAATCATAAAGAGAGGGAGGGGAAAGAGTAAGTGCTCAGATAGCCCACCCAAGTGCATTTCTATTTCCAGAGAGCCCCACATCGCATCTTCCTTTCTTCCAGCTGACGATGACTGGTTGACACCATTCAAAGCTCATCGCCGATGTTCTATGATTGGCCATAATGATCCCTCTTGACTGAGATGACATGATGCACTTCTTCCCCCCAGGGGCTGAACATACTGTCTCCAATGCACTCCCAGCATTTGCAGGATGAGGGAGCGTGACAGCAGAACTGGGAATTTCAGCCTGGCTGTGTAGCTTAGTGTAATTTTTAACCTCATTAGGGGCATGATTCAAAGCCTACTTAGGTCAAAGGAAGTCTTTCTTTCAGTTGACTTCAATGAGCTTTGGCTCAGGCCCATGGCGACTGGGTTTTATGGAGTCAAGGTTGCACTTTAATTATTATTATTGCTTTTTATTATTCATTTGTGCTACAATAGTGCCAAAGGTCCCAATCAAGACTGAGGCCCTATTGTGCTATACAAACGTACAGGAAGACATGGTCTCTGCCCTGAAAAGCTTTCAATCTAATTTGAAACAAGACACAATGAACAATAGGAGGGAAGGGCAGGGAGGATGGAGGATGGTAGTAATACACACATGCAATTATTTAAATAAATAATACAAGGCCTCCCTAACCTCACCACCATGAATTGACTTACAGAATGTAGACATCACAGCAAGAGTGGGGCTGAAGGACCGATTTGATGGAGGGAAGAGTGGCAGCTGTATGGATCAGTTCAGGGAGTGTGCAGTGTGTGTAACGGGCAGCGTGAAGCTGTTTGTGGGTGAAGAGAGGCATTTTAGCCTGGTATGAGTGGAGGGGGAGAGGGAGGAAGTGATAAGAGACAATAATGGTTAACTAGGGAAGTGTAGAGTTGTGAAAGGCCTGGAAGGTGAATGTGCTGATGGTGTGGGCAAAAATCTACCGTACCTGAAACTGCAAGGGGAGTTCTCTCACGTCCCTTGATGTGCTGTGTCTAGGGTTGCCGAAGCAGGACATCAAGGACACGTGTTGTGAGTATATTGGAAGTGTCTACTGCTGTAGGACTGGTGGCTCAGCGCTTTCCAGGAGACCCAGCATCAGGTCTCATTTTTAACTTCTTCCTGAATTGCTGTTTGTTGAAATGTGTGAGTGAGATGCTGCATATTTGCATGTTCGTCTTTCCCCCTCCTTGAAAATCAGAATGGAATATATTTAACAAGGAGTGGTCAGCAATGAGAAGTGTGCGTGAGGAACTGGGGATGGCATTAGTAAGGATGGGGAAATTGCTATTATTGGGATCTTCGTTGCTGATTTCCTACTTGCACTGACTTAATAGCATCTTAGAGTTGGGCTCAGTCCTATATTCCAATTTGAAACTCCTTGAACTTTGGAGATTGGCAGAATCCAAACCCATGTGTGGATCACTGACTTTGGGGAGTCTGAAAGCTATTTCCAGATCCAAATTCGGTGGATATAAAGCTATTTCTAGGATGCATCTGCTGCACTAACCAGTCACCTACATGGCATAACTGACATCAGAAAACCTAACTGCCACGCTGTGCTGTATACAGGAGAAAAAAAATTAACTCCTGGCCTCCTGCCTGGAGTCAGAACCTGACGGTATTGCGGTGCAACAGGACATGACTTCAGAGTTGAAAATATTTGAGGCTGGGAATGGCTGGGACACCTGCATGGGGTCGAAAGGAAGGAGGCAGGATGTGTGGAGATATAAAGATGAGGAAATGAAAGTGGAATGGATTATTCAGATCACACTGGCCCTGAATTTAAACAGAACTTCTCAAAGGGATACTGAGAAAGTGGTGAGAATTAGTCAGACTTGAAACAGAGAGAGCGAGGGAGGGAAAGCCAAATGCACTTCAGAAGTGTTTAGATTTTAAAAACTGATCTTAGTTCAGTGCTAAATTAAATAAGAAAACCATAAAAGCCTAGACCTACTACAGATACCACTAGTGAACACACTGCTGCACATGCTGCATCTCCTATACAGGCACCTGTTTGATTATACCAATGTCAGGGCATAAACGCAACCAGCAGTTTATTTACCAGTATCAGGGCATATGTCTGGGACTGGCATGTATAGCTTTGTCAGGGTGCATAATCCCCCGTCCCCATTGTGGGGCACATTGGTGAGATCTGATTTCTTTACATTGGGGGAATGGGCATGAAGTAGCTTGATTATTCCTCTCAGGGCATATAGGCGGGCACTCTTTTGCTTATATTAGGAACAGTGGAATTTTTGGGGGGGAAGTGGAGAGGGGGTAGTTGGTCATTTTAGCTCTGAAGCAAAGGGTGTGTGGTAAAAATAACACACACCTTTCACTGAGACCTACAAATTGGGGCTAATCTCCTGGGAGAGTCATTTTAATTTCTAATAAGCGGTGTTCCTTTAAAGCAGAAATTGACATAGTGGGCCAATGCCATCTCCTGTGTAATTCCATGAGTTTCAGAGGAGTTCCCCAGGGATGAAGTTGTCTCTCAGGTTAAAGTGCACCCTTGGAAAGACTTGGCAGATCAAACTCTCACCAAAACCCTTTTGACAGAATGATTCTCCTTATGTGTCTTCTTAGATAGCTTTGTAATCCACTGACAAAAGTGCTTTATGTAGGATATCTTACAGAATATGGCCACCAGGTTAATCATCTGGCCACTAAAATTGTTGCTATCCTAAAAGAGTGACTGTTCACGTTTGTACTTATGGTCATTATGGTCAGGGCTGGTGGTAGGGCTTTAGGTGTGTTTGGGGCCCCAAAATGTAGGTTAGCAGGTCTTTATGGGTGCCAGAGATTGGAGAGTTTGAGTCGTTCTTCCACCTACCTGATGTTTGTTTCCCTCAAATTGGTTTATCCATTATCAATATAAAGCATTTAACTTCCCTTAGAGTGACATCATGGAGGCCATGTTGTCTAATGGTCAGAGAAAAAGGCAGCTTGCTGGAAACCTCCCTGAAAGCCGAATGCTGCTTCTGAGGTAAATAAAAATAATTCAGAACAAAACCATTTGAGACAATGTAAGTCTAATATGGATTTTGCTAGAGTCTGGCGTGAGAACCTCTGTGCATCTAGTCTGCCTCTAACCGGAAACCAGCTTGGGGCTGGCCCATTTGAATCATGAGATATGTCACAAAAATAAAGGACACGTTGACTACAATAGGAAAAACTCCAGATGCTGATGGTGACATTTCTTAGCATCTGCACACTGCTGCCACCTGGAAATTTTCACCCATCCAGCTGAGGGTTTATGCTGCTTCCGAGCCCACGGAGAAGGGAATGCCATGCATCAAATTTATTCTGGCTGACTTAATTAGGAAAACAAACAGAATTAGACATTTTAAGGTGTCCAGGTGTCCTACTTGCACTCACTCAGTGTCCAAGTGTTTCAGCATTTTCTACTCCATTGTTCCTCTTCCTAGTTTTAGAAATCCTGAGCATCTTGGTTACTTTTTCCTTCAGAGAGGGGTGGTGGTTTTTGTTTTGTTTTACATTGAGAAAATAAAATATCACCCCTCCCATTCTTGGAAAGTTCAGTGCAGGGCACAACGCAGAATGAAGTAGTGCCTCCTGCTTTTTCACTCCAGTGCAGGGACAGGTAAGGGTAGATGAATCCCCTCATTCACACGTCTTCCCTCTCCCATGCTGGAGCAGGGGCAGAGAAGTGGAAGATGCCTCACCATGGAGACACTAATGTCCTATCCAAGCTGGGAGTGAAAGTGAACTACTACAAATGCTTTTAATCACGGCTCGTTGCTAGTCAGGTTCTAGCACAGTTTCCCTGATCAATGTAGCCAGGATTTTGTTTCTGCAAATCATGCTATCAAATTATGCTACAGACTATCCACTTGGGCAATCTATAGCATTCTTTTCAAACATGGGCACGGTACACTTGTGAGTATTACTGGTAAGGGAAACTGTGCTCAAATCTTGCTAGTAAGAAGTGTGTTTAAAGTTGAGGCAGCACGACTGCAGTAAGCGAGATTTAAGTTGGATAACAGGAAAAACTTTCTAACTATAAGGATAATTAAATACTGGAATAAGTGACTTAGAGAGGTTGTGGAATCCCCATCATTGAAGGCTTTTAAGAACAGGTTAGACAAACTCCTGCCAGGGATGGTCTAGGTATACTTGGTCCTGCCTCAGCACAGGATGTGGGTGGATTAGATGACCTCTTGAGATGCCTTCCAGTGCTACATTTCTGGGAGTCCAACTATAGTGTAGACAGGACTTTAGACTGAGATATGAAGACACCTGCCCATTATGAGATGGAGGGGAGCCTGCCTGGACTGGGGGCTGGAATGAGGAACATTAGTATTTTTGTGGCTCATAAATTGCAGCTATGGAAAGGAGGATACCCCCAGCAGGTCAGAACAAGAGTTTGATCCAGCTCCATATATATGTGACACTAAGAAAGGCATAATACAATAAAGTGTATCTGGGTCTCAATGAGTGCTGACTGAATGGAGAGGAGCAAACACATGCACTTACAGATGTGTGCAGCTGTGGTGATTCAAACTGCCCTAGCCTAGGGTTCAGCTAATGCTTTAATTACCCTGGAGGATAAATAGAAGATGTGTCACCAGTTCTAATAACCCCTCACTCCACACCAACCGCTCCGCAGGATACAGACCCTGTTAACATGCAAAGTAATGTAAAGATGCAGGTGGGGTTCTGGCTGGTTAAACAGGGGATGCTTCAGCGAGAATTATCCAATTAAATCCCCATCTCTTCCTCGCTCTCGCGTTTTCCCCATTGCACCAGGAGTTATCAACAAAGCCAATAAAAGCCAGCTCTAATCAAATGACTACCAAATTAGGCAATCACCAAGAGCATCACGCTTCCCTTCCTGTGCATACAGTGCTGTGCAGTGGTCTCTTGGGTACCATCTCCAGACTGACAGGAGACGGAAAAAGAGAACTAAATATATATGCTGGCACATACAGTATATTCAAGGAAGGCTGCATAGAGAATTTAAGGTTTTTGCCTTTCTTATAACTTTGTTCCCCGTTTTTGCAATTCTTCTTTCATTCATTCTGCTGCCAGGAACAACAGCTGAAGCTGAAAGAAGAGACCAGCTAAACAAACATACATATATGTAGGCCAAAAGCAGCTTTCTATGAAATTTCCCCTCTGTGATACATACAGGTTATAACAGAATTATGACCCTCTAGGGACTCCACATTTGTCACTATATGGTCACTTGGAACTTCCCACTGACCCAGATCCTCCTGCTCTGAAAGAATAGGCTCTTACCCTGAGAATTACCCTTAGCCATTAACAATATAGGACTTGGTCCTATGGCAAACAGTTGCACACTTCTGATTCCAGTTAGCCAGTTAGTTTGAGAATGCTGTGAAAGAGCTGGCTTGGAAGTGGCTTGATTTAGTGCGTCACAATCTTTTCAAGCAACTGCCCCTTTTGTGCAGTGCCCTCTGCATGCTCCAGCAGCTGGCAAAGCTCCAATACCAATTAGAGTACTTGCAAATGACTGGGAAGCAAACAGCAACAGTGTGTTTGGGCCCAGCACATAGGCTCATTACGGAGGAAGAGAAGGAGGAGCTTTGAGTGCCAGTCACTAAGCCTGAAGTACTTGCTGGGCACCGCTATTGACGGCCCTAATGTGTTCTTTTGCTGAACGTTGGCATAGTGGTGACTGGGGAGGGTCCTGGCGTCATGAGGATTGACAAGTTAAACATTCATGCAGTGGCTGCCTCAGCTGCCACTTTGCCCTTCTAGCAGCTGCATTTTACTGGACTTCATGCTGCGGTGAGTGGCACTGCATGGGAAGCTGCAGACATCCCATCTCAAAGACAGCACTGGTCCTTCTGCATGGGGGCAGGAACCTATAAGCAGGCATAAGCATTACAGCTACCAATAGACCCAAGTGATGAGGTCAGATCCACACCAAGATCCAAACTTTCTCCATGGATTGGGGTTGTTTGGATTCAGGGAATGAGACTGAGCTGTCAAACTCTGATCTGGACCTAGATCCAAACTTGGGAAAGCTCATGAGGAGTCTGCTTGGGGCCCTTCTCTAATTGCAGGCATTTCAGAATAAAACAGAAGTGACAGGTAAGGGGGGAGAGAGGAAGAAAGTTGCAAAAGAAAGTAGGTAAATTTGCTGCAGGTAACTGTAGATGTGTGACTGTACCCCGGTAAGTGGAGAAGAGTCAAAGAATTCCCCTGAAAATTTGATATAATCTTTCTCCATCAGTTCCAATGCTTGAATCAGCTTTCATTGCCTCTGGTACATGAATGAAAAGTAGTGATTCATAGATTCTAAAGCAAGTGATGTTTCTGGCAGCATTCGTTTCTTCCCTCTTACTCTATTTCACTGATGTTTGCTTCTCTTTTTTCTCTTTCCCTCATCCCCTTGTCTCTCCTTCATAGGGCAAGATTCTGATCTCAGTCAGTGGAATTATTCCAGATTTTCACTGCTGTTGCTGACAGAAGAATTTGACCCAGTTATGCCAATTTATCACCTTGTAACTTTTATGTCATTTCTTTAAATTTGGCCCCAAATATTTGTGATAATAACATGCCTGTGCAACTACGTTCCTACAAGTGTTTTTCACTGTATTTTTTACTGTGGGTTTCTGTTGAAATAAAAGCAAAAGAAATAAGAGCAAAGCTGCAGTTACTGGAACCCCTGCAGCTAAAAAAATATAGCCTTGGAGTACAGTTTGGGTTCATTTTATTAGACATAATATGTGTCTACCAACAAAAATACAGACATCAAATGAAAAGTTTTAAAATTTTATTGAACAATTTAGCTAAAACTCTTTTGTCTCAGATAAAGTAATAAATCTGGGGACTTATCTAGATTTACACTGGAATTACATTTAAATAATGGAGCTCAGTGAGACATCATGTCTTGTAATGGTTGTAAGATATGACTTCACATGATATAATGGTGTGTAACAATATACTGCATTGTTTACAGGATATATCCACACAAAATGCACAGATATAGCTGCTCGTATTTTATCATGCTTTGAGTGTATTCTCTCTGTTTCCAGATAAGTGCTCATAGTTTCTTTCTGTCTTTTTTTTTTTTTTTTGGCTTTTGTTGTTGTTCTCATGAATGCAGTCTAATGCCTTACAATGGCATGGTAATACTTAAACCAATAGATGCAGGGCAGCTATGTATGTGTATATATATATGACAAGGTCAGGGTACGGTATTTACTGGATATGAAAGGTATGTCATGGAAGTCTGTATGTTTATGTATGTTATATATGGACTATAGTTTGTGGGTGTGTGAAGGCAAATGCATATGTGTATATTTGTGAACATGTGACTGGATGTGTGTATATCTAGGCTCTTAGGTATCATAAGTACTAGGTACTTTACCAATGCCATAAAGACAGTTTGTAAAGGCATAAGTGAAGTGTATAGGGTATGTATATGCACATTTCTCTGTGGGGATGAAACGAAACTACAAGGTCCAGCCTGCTTTTCCTTTTGCCATGTTAAATACTTGGTACCGAGAGGTGGCGTTTGCTTTTAAATGCTATTGGATTTGAGTGATTCTTGGACTATCAGGGCTGGCACGAAGGGGTGAAAAACCAGCATATTGGAGTGGCATTGAATAATAAATCCAATGGCTTCTCTTCTGGGGCTCCCGTAGGAAGCTGGCTCCCTCTGGCCTCTCATGGAAACCCTACCAGTCTGATTACAGTATTCGCCATTTGAAAGGTGAGCCCGCGCCGAGGGCTTTCTTACTTTCTTCTTTTTGTGTGTTATTAAGACAAATCCCTCTTCACAGAAGCCAGGCTGTCTGAGGGAGTAAAATTAAGCTCTCTGCGAGGGCTTCCCTCTATCATCTCGGTTTGCTGTCCCCCAGCATCAACTCTGCATCACTGCCTGGCTCCCTCTGTGCACAGAGCGGCACTGTTAAAAGACGCAACACATGAAATCACATTAACCTCACAAGCCAAGGTGATAATTTGTTTCCACAAGGCCATCTGACACCCACAAGAGTCCATTCAGATCCCCCCTGAGTGGCAGGCAGGACCTGTGGGGAAGGAGATTCTCCTTGTTCAGGTTTTTCTCTTTCTTCTTTTCTTTATCCTCCGAGTCTGACTTTCCAAAACAGATTTCCAGCCAATTCTAACTTTGGGATTGCAGGCTGGGGAAAGGCAGATGATACCTCATGTCAGCCCATGGGCAGGATTAATCTAAAGTAGTGAGATGACATGGAGCAATGGTTTGTTTACCGCTGGTATGGTAGAAAAGATCCTTAGAAAGAATATGGATGGATGGAGAGAGATGCTGGTTTTGTGAAGTAAATATACTACGCTGACCTTCTAAAGGTCAGGATTTCATAGGCTGCCTATGCCAGGCTTCTTTCACTAACATTTCCCATTTTTGCCACCACTGATCCAGCTCCACCCCCAGATGAGAATATTAGTGTAGATTGGGCTCCACCAGCAATCAGTGCTTTAAGCACTGTGTGATATAGATCTACTTTGAACAAGTTAGACAATGATTCAAATCCTGTTGTTTAGAGTTTAGTCCTTATTGAGCCAGGGAGAAGGGATGATCTTGTGGTTAAGGAATGGACTTTTCTCTCTCATTATCTCACACGTGGCTATAAAATCCGGGGAGATTCCCCCCTTTCCCCTCAAATGATCAGCTCTCTTGTCTCCCCTGATTTCCCCCGTTCTCTCCACGAGTCTCAAATGTCAATTTAAAATCTTCTCTAATGAGGGGCATTTTCCCACCCATTTTATCTACAGCGATTTGTCCTTGTTTAAGTGGGAAATTGTTGCCCTGAGTCATTCCCCAAAACATGGCTGCCCCTGGAGTGGGGATGGGATAGCTCAGTGGTTTGAGCACTGGCCTGCTAAACACAGGGTTGTGAGTTGAATCCTTGAAGGGGCCATTTAGGGATTTGGGGATTTAGTTGGGGATTGGTCCTGCTTTGAGCAGGGGGTTGGACTAGATGACCTCCTGAGGTCCCTTCCAACCCTGATATTCTATGATTCTATGACTTAAAGGCAGTGGATCAATTCCTCGCTCTGCTAGACTTCCTGTGTGAACATAGGCAAATAACATGTTGTGCATTAATTAATCTGTGTAGATCCTGCTGGTGCACACTAAAGGTTCCCTAGTGTGCTCTAATATAGTCCTGTTTCAAACAGCACTATGTTAAAGCACACCAGCAGGGTCTAAATGAACCAATTAATGCACAACATGTTATGCTTTAGAGATCACACCTCCCTGTAGAGCACATTGCCCAATTGTGTAGAAAAACCCGTAGTTTCCCTGTGCCCCCTCTGTAACAGAGAAAATAATATTGCCCTACCTCACAGGGGTATTGTGAGAATAAAGTCTTTAATATATGTGAGGAGCTGGGATAGGTCCCTGATGGGGGCCATAGAAGCATCTAAGTAGAATGATAAAGGCCATCTTCACTTGCTGCTCAGTCATGTTTTGGATCCCTTTTTAACTACCATTCATAAATGTGGTACTTTAGGGATGGGCAAACTCATGGTCAGCTCATTCAACCACAATGGGTTCTAAAGTTCATCTAGAGCTCCCCCTCAGGCAGGACGGGGTTTGCATTCTGATGAAAAAAACTGAGCAGAGATGGGCCAGAGAAATCCAACAAGAAGATAGGATGAAAAGAGGGCACAGAAGAAGCAAAGTGAAAAGCAAATACATGGAGAGTGTGAACAGAGGAGCAAGGAGGTGGGGAAGGGGAAGAGAGACAATCCAATGCAAAATGCAGTAGACACACCAAGTACTAGGAAAAACAACGAGGAATCCTTGTGGCACCTTAGAGACTAACAAATTTATTTGGGCATAAGCTTTCGTGGGCTAAAAGTGAAGATGTTACTATGTTGATGGGAGAGCTTCTCCCATCAGCGTAGTTAATCCACCTCCATGAAAGACAGTAGCCATGTCAATGGGAGAAACCTTCCTGCCGACACAGAGCTGTCTACACTGGGGGTTAGGTTGGTATAATTGCGTTACTCAGGGGTGTGGATTTTTCACACCCCTGAGTGATATAGTTATACTGATGTATGTTTATTATGTATAGTGTAGTTCTGGTCTAAGATGACAAGACCCTTGCCCCAAAGACCTAACAATTAAGCAGACAATGTACAGAAGATAAATGGAATGCAACATAAATTGCTATGAATGAGAGGTAAAACTTAGCATCATTTTTGTGAGTTCTCCTCTATCTGTTAAATTTACAAACACACTGTGTATAACACAGAATGAATGTTCTACACAAGCCTTTTGACTCTCTCAGAACTGGCTGCCTCCCTGTTTTTTCACCCTAGGCAGGTGAGCACAGAAAATGTCACCTTCCCACTCCCGCTATTAAACGCTGTGACTTTTGTTCAAGTGTGCATGTGTGGGGTTGTTGTTTTTTTTTTAAACTTCAATTTTGTTCCAAACTGTTGATGTGATTTTGCTTCTTGCAGCTGCACGGTTGGTATGGCAACAGAGTTGGTCCCTCTCAAAACAAAACCAAGAAGAAGAAAAAATATTAAAAATAAGCAATTTTAATAATGTCACGAAAAGCATAGAGGGATCTAAAAATCCATTAAGAGCTGGAGTGATCTTCACCATGGGAAGTGCTCCAACTCTCTTTCCCTTTCTGTCGCTTGCTCTGTCTTCAACCCCCTGAAAGGTAACCTTTAAAACACACTCTGCAGTGTGGTACTTAAACCTCTGGCATTTACCTTCATTTCATTCTGGCTTTTATTTCCTGCAGAGGGAGGAGGGCTTTTATGTCGGAAGAGGACATTGGTATGCTTTTTCCCCTTAGCTTGATTATTTTCCCCTCTTGTGTTCTAGTTTCACACTGCTGCTACCCTGGGTAATGCTCCACAAACATATTAGCCACTGGCACCCTAGTTGGATTTCAAAATGTGTTCCTCCACCCCATTGAGCAAGTGCATCTCCAGCAGGACTTAGAGGAGGCAGCAGGACAATGTCTGATCATATTTTGACCTCCAATAGTTCCTTGTAGCTGAGGTTCCTCCAATGCTTTAGATTTAATGAATTACACCTCACTGTACTGCGGTGTGTGGATGTATGTGTGGTGGGGGTGTATTATGAGGCAGAGGGAGGCTAAGTGTCTTGCCCTAGGTCACAAAAGAAATCTGAGGCAGAGCCAGGGAGTGTAGCCAAGGTTTGCTGACTCTCAGTTGTGAGCTTGAATGACAGAGCTAGAGGCTGCCTCCTGTCAATATTTCCTTCCTTTAGTACCCTTTTAACAGCCTTTTAGATGGCATCCCCCTCCCCTTGCAATATAAGTAGCATATAGTCCAGCTATTGGCAACCTTTGGCATGCGGCCCACCAGGGTAAGCCCCCTGGCGGGCCGGGCTGGTTTGTTTACCTGCCGCGTTTGCAGGTTCAGCCGATCGCGGCTCCCACTGGCCGGGGTTCGCCATCCCAGGCCAATGGGAGCTGCGGGAAGCGGCGGCCAGTACATCCCTCGGCCCGTGCCACTTCCCGCAGCCCCCATTCGCCTGGAGCAGTGAACCCCGGCCAGTGGGAGCCGCAATCGGCCGAGCCTGCGGACGCGGCAGGTAAACAAACCGGCCCGGACCGCCAGGGGGCTTACCCTGGCGTGCCGCGTGCCAAAGGTTGCTGATCCCTGATATAATCTATCAGAATGTCTTAGGTACTTATCTGCTTCCCCATTCCCATAGTATCCAAAGTCTCACTATTTAATGTATTTATCCTCACAACCCCCCTGTGAGGTAGGGCAGTGCTATTATCTCTACTATACATATGGGGACCTGAGGCACAGCAAGACTAAGTGACTTTTGCAAGGCCACGCAAAGAGTCTTTAGCGAAGCAGGAAACTCACTTTCCTGTGTCCCAAGCAAGCGCCCCAATCACTGAGCCATCTGCTGTGCTATGCTAATTTGTGTGTCATTCCAGCAGACGGCGATTTCTGGGGTATATAGATACCCTGGCCATGGTCCTATTCTCCTGGACATAACCCCTACACAGGGAGGCTGCAGATGACATAAGAGATATTCCCACAGCTCTGAAGCACCTCAGGGCAAAATCCCCACGAGCTGGTTAGGTCAGCATTACCACTGCCTTGCAAAGTAGCTGTAGTTGGGCCAACGATCAGGTCCACTATTTCTGAGCTCCATCTTCATTTGCTGTTGGACCGATTGCCCTCTGTCCCCCAGCAGACTATCTGGGTGCCTAAAAAAGGTGACTCTTCTGAAGGCTGCTGCACTAATTCCGGAGAAGTCTTCAGCCTAGTGAATCCCTTCCTATTTATTAAACCCTATTCATCATCTCAGTCCTCATTAAGTCTTGACATTGGCTTAAATATTTAAATGAGAAGAAATGAAAAGATTTCAGAACAGACAGGAACCTCTGGCAGAAACTGAAGAAAAATCACCAGATTAAAAGAATCTCACTCTCTCTCACTGGGTAATCACTAGAGAAAGCTTCCTTGGCATTTCCCTCCCGCCCCCATTCACTTGTATAAACTGGGGAAATCTACTGCTCATGAAAGTGCAGAACCTATAACACCTGGCTTGTCCAACTGCCCAGCACTTGTGTAACCACTCACGATGGCCCAAAGTGGAACATGCTACCAGTTGAACACAGCAATGTTTTGCACTCACTTTGCACAAATGTACAGGACAGCACAAGGTGCAAGACAGTGGAGAATCAGACCCTCATTCTCAAGCAGAGCATGCAAAAACCACTGGACAAGCGTCTCTCTACACTTCTACCAATGCAACTTATTCTTGTCCTGTCATGTCATCTGCTACGTCAATCCTGAGCTCCCACTCACAGCTTTGCCAATGCACCCTGATCTGGAACTCACAACCCTCTGCTATTCCAAGGCCGAAAGGGTAACCTATCTCACTGTCCTGCAAAGTCCCCAAAAGGAGAAAGTTTGCAGAGCTCCACTACTCCAGCACCACTCACCATAAATAATCTTTCCTGACAAAGTACTTGCCAAACACCCATGCTAACCTAGTCTCAAAGAAACATTGCCTCTCTTGTTCCTCTCAGCCATTTGTAACAAAATTTTAGTGCTCAGCCACGGTGTTTAAGTATTTTTATGGTACCTCCTTGCAATCAATTAATCAGACTCATCTTAGAAGCACCAACCCACCACAGAGACCGCCATCTTTTTTGGCCCATTTTGGGACCTTTTAAGAGCTGGACTCAGGAAGCCTTTTGCAGTGCATAACAGGAATAACTTTACTGCATCTGCTAACTTGGGAACAGAGCTACATATTTTAATGTGCCAACATGGTGCTTTTTCTATTAAATATCGACACATACCAGTGCTGCCAACTTTCAGAATTTTATCACAAGTCTTGTTATATGTGATGTTTTTTTCTTAAACACTCAGGTCCTGGAGTCAAGTGATTAACTGAGAATCTCAGCTTCCATTTAAGAAAAAGTTTCTCGCTCTCCTGGCTGCAGAGATAAAATTGAAAACACTACCTGAGTGGGCCCCAAAGCCTCAGAAATCTACAATAAAAAAGAGCCTGAAATATATTATTAAAAAAGTCATGATTTTGAGGCCTGACTGATGCACATGGAATGATTCCGGATTAACTATTCCTGACTAACATCATGCGTAGACACTCATTCCAGAATAAGAGTGTCCACACGGTGCTAATCAAGAACAATTAATCAGGAACCACTCCATCTGCAGATAAGTCCTAAGACATTCAAGAACTCCCAATCAAAGCCCTATCAAACTGTAAGCCTTGGATTTGGAGAGAGGCTGTCAACATTTTATTACTCTGATTCGCCCTCCTGCTGTTTCAAAAGCCTGTTATAGAGGTTCAGTCAAAGAACAGCCCTTTGGTGCTAAGGAGTTTTATTCCCTCCTCCATCTCTCTCTCACTTGGAACTCTAAAACATGAAAAAATATTTCTGAAGCAATCAAAGAGCTGAGCATCTCCACCTGCAGCTCAGAAAAGCTTGACACACTCAGCTTGCTGAGAAATATAAATCAGGTGTGACACTTGAGGAGACAAAAGAAAAGAATAGAACAAGCAGGGTTGAAAAGACTTGAGATGTATATAAATAACACTGTCAACACTTATGCTTTGTCCATCTTATCCTCTCTCTTAGAGTTTTTTATCCTATCCCAGATGGCTCTTGACCACCCTTAGACTCAATGGCAGATACAAGTTTCTTATGTGAGAAAGGAAAAGCTAGTCAGACAGCCGGGTTCTCCATTCCACCTGAGCTACACTCAGAGTAGGAATAGAAGAGTGAAATGAAGGTAGCTTTATGCCATCTTTGTGCCTCCCTATGTTCTGCACCTGCCCACTTTGCTATGTATGTTAGCACAGTCTGGGGATCATGACTGAAGCTAGACTAGAGAGAGAACAGTGTTTGGCCACACCTACTTCCCCTGACCATGCCCCATAACATGACCCCCAAACTAGGGACATACCTATGTGGGCAGATCAGCCTGCAGACAAGATTCAAGCCCTGAGGGACTGATTGGGGAACCAGGATTGGGGACTGTGAGGAACCGGGGTAGGTATTTAGCTAAACAATCATAGAAGCCCCAGGAAAAAACTCTGCATGACCAAAGTATACATGGATTTTTCTCCAGATAGTGTAGGGAGCTTCTCATGTGAAGTATCAGGATCCTGGCATGGTATTAAATCAGAGATTTACAAGAAAACAAAGAAAATTTCAAAACAGAACAATTTTGTGAAATGACATTTCAGGCTAGTAAGCACAGTTCAAGAGAGCACAAAGCACTAAATATATCTGTAAAACAAAGGCTATCACAAGCCAACATTACAATTCTTCATACCAGCTCATGTGCACAGACTATTAAACAGAAATTCTCACTGGCTAACCATTTGTTAAAGTCAATAAAGCACACCCAGAAGGACCTTCATTCTAGGACCTCTCAAAACACAAACCATGTTTTAAACTTGGGATCCCAGGAGAGAGGGGGCTGGAGGAAAAGAAAAGATGGGAGACAGAACAGGAGATTTCTCATTCTCACTCTGCCAAATTGGCTCCAAGTAATCAGATGTCACTGGCAGCTTAATGACTCTTTCAAACGGGGTTCCTGCCTGACAGTTGTGTTGGTGCAAATCGAACAGAGGGAAGTGAAAGGAAAAAAGAGGCCCTTAGGTCAGCATGAGAGGAAGGTGGGAAAAACCATCTCTCCACCAGTCCTTTAAATGACAGAATCCCTGGAAGCTTTATTATTATGCTTCATGTCACTTTCTCCAAGTTAGAAGGATCCAGAGAGACAGTGCTCACATGAGACAAAGAAGAATGGGAAGTACAAAAAGGGAGAAAGGAGCTAATGTGCACAGAGAAAAAATCAAGCCAAAACACACTAGTCAGAAACAGAATGTTTTTGGATGGACAGAACCAAAGGAGCCACCTAATCCAACCCTTTCTACTTGGAGTCTATACTTTACATCACAATGGGTGTGGCCAGTTATAGGATTGCTATACTTCATCATCATAGCCCTGAAGTAGTGTTTTGCTCTGTGAAATGGCATGGTGGGGCATTAGCCAGTCTATTGCCGCTCCCACACTTGCATGTCAAATTTGATCAGTAAAAACATTGTTTTTTCAGCTGCCAGCCTTGCAGTCTGGGGCCTTATCTAAACTACAAAAAGAGCCACATTTCAGCACAATCGGGGCCAAATCATGTTACAAATATACTTCATCCTTGCCTGTTTGAACAGAAAATCCATGTTTGGAAATCCATGTTTTGAATCTGGTAGAAACCTAGGCTGAAATATAGTTTGTTAATGTGTTTTCTGTCCACAAAGGAAAGAATAACACAACTGTGTTTCGCAATCCTATTTAAACATAGTTGTTCTGTAGGCCAAATAAGACTTGCAGTGACACCAGTACTACCCTATAGTCATTGAATTATGCCATCAGTGACACTTGTGAAAACCCATTGACTTCAAATGATGCCTGGCTTATACCTGTGCCACTCCACTGAAGGTTAATGGGGTGGCACAGGTAACTATGGCCTTCAGACCGTAACGTCCAGTAGCATTTTGTGAACACTGAACTACATTCCAATTCACCCATATTCACACCCTTTTCTGTTTGTTTTTCCACTAATATTTTTGCGAGCAATGTTTGGAGCTCGCAGGAACTGGCAGGGTTTAGGGGCTGAACTGCTGCCTGTTCTGCTGAATGCAATCTGTGCTCTGGCCCACTGCCACACTCCCCTAGATGGTACCATTTGGGGAGTATCCCCCATACAGGATCCCCTCCCTCTGGATTTTGCATTGGAGAGGGTGGTCCCCTGTTAACGCCCAATTATGGGTGGCTCTTTGCAGGTGTGCAGGGGAGGAGAAGGGTGCAAAGAGTCTCCACTGCCCCTCCAACAACAGTCAGTCACAACTAGTCCCTGACTAGTGAGAGTAGAGAGATTGCTCCCTCCGTGCATGCCGGGGGGCAGGAAGGAGCAGGCATGAGGCTGGGCCAAGGCATTTTACAGAGAGCAGGCTGTAGACTAGGGGTCGGCAACCTTTCAGAAGTGGTGTGCCGAGTCTTCATTTATTCACTCTGATTTAAGGTTTTGCGTGCCAGTCATACATTTAAACGTTTTTAGAAGGTCTCTTTCTATAAGTCTATAATATATAACTAAACTATTGTTGTATGTCAAGTAAATAAGGTTTTTAAAATGTTTAAGAGGCTTCATTTAAAATTAAATTAAAATGCAGAGTCCCCCGGACCGGTGGCCAGGACCCGGGCAGTGTGAGTGCCACTGAAAATTAGCTCACGTGCCACGCATGCCATAGGTTGCCTACCCCTGCTGTAGACTATGATGTAGCCTGCAGAGTCTCTCTGTACACAAAGGATTGTGGGGAGGAACTGTTGTTCTCTGAAGTACAAACACCCGCTCTTCTCTGGGCTGTGTCTAACTGGCACAATTTAGCTCTTAATAGTTGCATGCTCAATAAAGAGCAGACCCAAAGGCCTAACTTGATAGAGTGTCTCTTTGTCCCTCTCCATCAATACCTTTTTCTAACCTGGCCAGCACACCAGCTCTAGTTCTGAAGTGTTATAGATTTTTGGAGCTTATATTAGAAATTGCTGATTATTTGGTAAACACTGAAGTGCCCAGGTGGCTAATGTTCCTGTATCTTAAGTGTCTGGCTCTCCAGCTCTTGTAGGCTGGGATTTACCTGTGTCTGTGACGGGTGAAAAAAAAATAGCTGAGATTCTGTATTAGTGTTAACTGTCAAATAAGTAAAGGATATGTTGTTGGTGAGTGCACTGGGAACAAGAAGAACTGGGACTGGATTAATGCCTGTCTGGAATGGACTCTTGATAGAGTTCCTAAGGGAAGACTGTGAAATGGATTTCTGCGTCCACTCAGATGTACAAGCCTTGGAGAAGGAATACATGAAGTTACAAGTAAATCATTCATTTAGATCCCACTTCCACCATCTTAATACA
>NW_020664446.1:41935691-41978407 GCF_002925995.2 Terrapene triunguis | reverse complement strand
CATCTTAATACAAGCTTTCTAATTTAACACAGCCCTCCTATCCCAAGGTAGAGCTGGGCAAATAACAGAGAACAAGTAATTCAGACAAAATTTGCTTCTTTTTCTGTTCCCAAATTTTCTGTGAACAAATTCTCAGATTTATTAGTCTGCAGATGGTTCACCAAGAGTGATGATTTAAAGTGTGGGCTTTGATGGTTAGTTACCATAAGTTACATGGTATTGTTCCTGTTTCCAGATTTGGATAACATACATAACTAAAACTAACCAACACCACATTGTATTTTGTAGTGCATTTTCCAGTGTAAAAACTGCCATTCAGAATTAATAATCCACAGTTATTGACTAATTCTGCAATTCAAAATTGGCTTAAGGCGAATATTCAAGCATTTGAGCTAGAGTCACTTTTTGTGCATTTTCATGCTAGTGAGTATCAAGCACCTACCTGTTCACGGCTAGAGAGCGTGAGAGCAGTACCAGGTTTACAATGGCACCATGGCACTGGGCCCACACTCTGCTCTGCCCCAAAGCCCTGTCCCCATTCAGCCTCTTCTCCTCACGGCCCTTCCCTGTCCGCCACTCAGTCCTCTCCGCCCCCTTCCTCTCTCGCTTCCTGCTCGCTCCTCTCCTTCTCCTCCCACCCATGCCAGGGGCAGGCAAGGCCTTGGGTGGGGCGGAAGAGGTCGAGGAGGTGCAGGCCCTCGGGTCGGAGCAGGGGTGTAGCCATGATCCGAGTGCCAGGACCCAGGCCATGATTCGAGTGCCAGGGCCCACAAAAGATTAATCCAGCCCTGCATGAGAGCATCATGAATATGGTTGAATCAAAAGTCACTTCTGAATCTGAATTAATATTCACAAATAGCCTTTGCACCAGTGCAGCATTCCACTCAGCTTTGTACTCCAGCTGGTTTGCAGAGTGCCATTTTCACTTGCTCAGCACCTAATTTATATGGCAAACAATCAGAAATACAAATACAATACAATTGAAAAGGACATGTGACTTGCTATTTAATTACAACCTAGTTTTAAAAATAGAAACAAGTAAAGTACGAGTTATCTAGGACTGCATGCTCACAACAGACACAGTTAGTTTTTAACCAGTTCCTCACATATTAGCCCATGCCAAAGGTAGAGAAGAGAAGACATGGCTGCAGGTGAACAAGAAAGGATAGGGAGGCATTATGCTAAGGTTTTACAGATAGCTGACTCAGAATAGAGAGGAATGTATTATGTTTAGGGTTTGAGGTGGATTGGAAACCAGTGCAGATCCTACAGCACAGGTGTGCCCTCTAAGCACATAGGCAATGACATTATGAAGTTTCCAAATGGTCTCCAAGTGCAGCCCAAATAGAATACATTGCAGTAATCCGGACATGAGGTGACAAAGGGATGGATAACTCTAGAGAGGTCCATCTCAAAAGAAAAAGGCCAGGACCTTCTAGCCAAACCATTCTTGGTTATTGCCGCTATCTTACCAGCCAGGAGCAGCTTGGAAGCCCACAAAAATAGGGCTTAAGTGGAACTTAAATGGTGCAGCAGCCTTGTTCTGGCTCTGTGCATGGGAGTGAATTTCACTCACAGTGACAAAACCTACTAAGAAAGAACAAATGTAGAAAATTATCCATTGTTTCTATCTCAGGGAGAGGGAATTGGGTTCTAGTGATAACTGTACAAATCACAGCTGAAAATCTTGAGTCACCAAAGTCCCTAGAGATAAAAATCCAGCCTTATGTCACATACAGCTTGACTGTATATCACTTATAATCTTTACCAAAACTTGCACCAAAATTACTAAGTCATTGAGTGACCACACACAGACTTCCACTGAAGCAAACAACATGAGTGAAAATCAATGTAGTTATTCTGGTGCAAAATAGTCCTTAGATGCTGGAGCCTGTAGTTTCTTTAAGTTGCATCTCTGTATGAATGATAAAGGTGGCTGAAATCTGCATTTAATGCAAACTAGATGGGCCCTGGCGTATTCGACAAACTGCAAATAAAGATCTCACCTACTTGCATCATTCACCCCCAAAATCACATCCTTCACCTTAGCAAAGTCTCCCAGTGGGGATGGTTTTCCCTTCACTACAAATGATACAAATCTCTCAGTGATAGTTGTATGTGGTTTGGATTCATTTCATGCCTACCAGCCATTCCATATCCTCAGTTGCTTTACTGGAATTCCTTAGTGGTACACTGTATTTAGGAGTTTCTTTCTGAGGCTTCCATCTGCTTTTGCAGAGAAACTACTGAGGTAAAGCCAGCAGCTGTTTTTCCTCCTCCAGGACTGCATATCACAGATGTAAAGAAGAAACCTAAATAAACAGGATCTCCTTTTTAACTTGAAACAACTGTTATGAGAGTACGGTATTCACTTCTGCTTATGCCCTAGACACCAACAGATAATGCCAGCTGCTAGAGTGAAACCATGTACTCAGCCATCTAGCATTTGGGTCTCCATGCAGTTACATAAGCCAGGACATGAGGTTTGTGGCGATGGCTCCACCAGAATTTAGGCACATGTACACTCCCAAGCTCTGGTGGGACACTGTAACATGCCAGGCAGAAGCAGCTTCACTTAGTGGTTAGCAAATACAGCCACCAGTTTTGGAAATTAAAGCCTTATTAGTTGATTTGAGGTCTATACCCCTGGTAGTGACTCTTGCTCATCTCTGTCTCAACAGAAAGGGGCTCACATATTGTCCATCTAATTTATGTTGGATATTTCTTTCTTTTTTTTTCCCTTTCTTTTTTTTAAACTTTCACAAACTCCTAGCACAGTTATGGGCAAGTGGACTCAGCCGCATCAATTGGTGCTTGCTTCATTCCCAAAGATGCCCCGGAGGAAATCCCCTCTGATAAACAGCATCCAACAGCCAGATTAGCCACTTTCATCTTCTTTCTGAAGCAGGCTGGCACTGAGGAGGCAGGTCAGAGGGAGACTAAGCATTGGGTGGGGCTCGGTCAACACCAATTGTTTGTGCTCCTTGGAATGGTTTAAACGGATTACAGACTGGAGGCCTCTGGGGCAATCTTCAGGGAGTAGGGGCTCCGGAGAAAATGAGATTCCTTTTTTTTTCGTTCCGTCAAGCTTGTTCAGAAGGGCTGGGGAGTGCAAGATAGATAGAAAGGATAAGGGGGCATCCAATTAATTCCAATTTAAACCAAATTTCATTTGCTTTATAATTAGAACAGCGGGCATGTTTTAACAACTGATTATCTCTCCTGGACAGTCGTTCATATTCTTCTCGGCTACTTTTTCAGGCTTTCCAAGAGAGGTTAGCTTTAATTTTAACTCTTTTTTTTTTTTTTAATAGAGCTGCGGAGAGCTTTCTGCCAGGGATTTGTACTGAAAAATAAAATAAGGCTGAGACATAGAGGTGTCCAGCTGTGCCAGTGTCAGGCCCTGGTGCGGGAAAGTGACCACCTTCAGCATTCAGAATAGAGAACATGCCCTTCGGAGTCAGGCTGGAGCACGGAGATTTGTTTGTGTACATTCTCTTCCATTTTAGCAGAACTTGATAATCAACTGTCTTTTACTGGGTTAATATAAGAAAATAAATTCATATAGGTCTTTAGGCAATGGCAGGACAAGCAGAAATTAATTCTTAGTTCTTTTGAAACTTGGTCTCAGTTCCTTCGCTGTTCCCTACTTAGCCCCTATGACAGGTGGCCCGCCCTCACTAAATAACCTTCCAATGGCTCCCCTTTACACTGAGCCCCAAATTTTAACTTCTCATCCTTGCCTTCAAGGCCTTACGCAACTTCATCCTTAGACCGTGTCTCTTATCACAGCTCCCCACACCCCACTGCTCTGCCAAAGAGGCTGTTCTTGACACCTGGGGCTAGATCTTGATCTGGCTTATATCTGTGTAGCTCCATTAACTCAGCTGAGGAGCTGGGCCACTGTTAATTTCCTTTCCTCACTCCTATCTCCATGCTGAGCCCCATAATTTCCCAAAACCAATTAGCCAAGACAGTCCCCTCACCTTTTCTAAAAAACCCTCTTCTTCTCTGACAACAAGCCGCAAGTTCATAATAATATTACAAAATAAAATAAAGCTTCCTGGGGCAAGGACTGTCTTTATATACAGCACTAAGCACATTGTCACCCTTAAACAAAGAAATGGAGCTTTTTTAACCACAAAAGCTTATGCCCAAATAAATCTGTTAGTCTTTAAAGTGCCACTGGACTCCTCATTGTTCTCAAACAAATAATAAACACTAAACATACATAAAACCCTGTGACAGGTGTTTGCACTCCTAAACCCCTAAAGTCACACCAGACTAGGACCTCCCTGAAACTGGACCCTCTTTCTCCAATTCCACAAGGTCTGATTCTCCTCTGCCTTGCTCTGTGTATAGTCTACACCTGTTCTAAGTGGATGTAAAACACTATCATTCTGATACGATAGCAATTCTTACTTATTTATCTAGGTATAAGCAGTTAGTTGACGTGCATGCCAGTGGAGAATCAGATCCAAAATCTCTGATTGTTGAGGGCAGGGACACACATGAAGATATGATAAAGGGGTTACACTTTGTAATTTTTTCATATTTAAATCTGGCTCAGTAGTGGTTTTTGCTGTTGCTTTTCTGGGGTCTGTCATGCTTTAATTTAGCTCTCCCTATGAATGTTAATTTTTAACATGCTATTTCTGATGCATTGTAAAGACTTCCTGTTTTCGTATATGGGGCAATGCTTGACTGGGCTTACTTTTAAAGGGACACTTGATAAACACAGCTTTGCTTCAGTTCTTGCTTCAGTGTGCACGTGTGTGTGGGTGTGTACATCATGACACAGTCCCCATGCCTGCTCTGTTTTTGTGAGCAGAGAGGATGTGTGAATGAGAAACTTGGTCTCTCAGTGCTTCCTGATACAGGATTCTTGAATGTTTCTATACTCTGCCAACACACAAGAACAAAGCTGTTGGGCAGAATGGAGGGATGGTGCAAGTTGCACTCATGTGTGCAAAATAGTTACAGATGCCCAGAACTTTAGATTTTTTGTTCCTAGGTCAGCCAGCCAAAACCAGGATTTTATATAGAGAGAAGGCCAGGAGATGCAAAATGAGCTGACACATTTTTCTTTAAACCTTTTAATTCTCTTTGTTTTGTTTTGAGTGGCAGTGCTAGATTGACTGTTCAGGATCCTTCATTCACAGACCACAAGCACCACAAATATCAGCAGTACAAGCTTCCCTAGGTGGCCCTGCCAATAGGCCGTCAACTCTGACCTGAAGAGAAAACTTCTATAGGTATGAGGGTAGTTCATTTTCTGTGCTCATTCAATCCTTGGTCTGTCCCCTGAGGCTGCCAACAAGTGTGGCATTTAGTACCCATTGTGACGGTGCCTTTTGTAATGTGGAGACATTCCCATTAGGAGCTGGAAGGAGTCCAATGACTCTTTTCACATAGATCCATACTGAGGTAATGACATTCTATTATTAGTAGCCATAATGTAGTAGTGGCATAACATGGTAACAACCACAATGTGGTAATGATATTTGGTAACTAAAAACCTGGGATGGATTTGATTCAGGTGAAAGACTTTTTTAAGGGAAAAGACATGGTATTCATTATTTACCCCTTGAGGCTTCATATACAAGCTTTTCTTTATGGTGTTTGAAAGTACCACATTGTTCTGTCATGATATATAATAACGACACAACGCCTCAAGTTTTATCAAAGTTGTAAACAAATAACTGACAGACCAAGTGACTTTGCTACTGCAGAAGCAGTGAAGTCTCCCTTTACCAGCATTGAATTCCCAGACAGAAGACAGCTTGTTTTTCCTTCCCCATTACTTCCTTTTACATCACATTGTTTCTCTTTGCTAACCCATCCAGTAATCCTCCCTAGAACCACCCTTAAATGCAAGTGTGAGCCACAAACTTGCTTTGCCTTTCACCAGCATAGGCCACGTGTACCCAGTGGTACAAGTATGCCTGGGTAAAGTGAGCTGAATGGGTATTAGGACCCACCTCTCCCAAAAAGTCAACAGGTCAATAATTCACCAGTGGCACTGTGACTTTGTTCAATACAAGGTAAAAGAAAACTTCTGGGCTGGAAGATGCTCACCCAACTCTTTCCCAGAGGCAGGCTAGGCCCATGAGTAACTTTCTTATGTGAAAGTGGCTGGACACTCTCTCTCTCTCTGCATTGCAGGAAAGGTTTCTGCAGCTTGGTCTACAAGCAAGTTCCTGATTATGAATATTTTTAAATGAAAGACTGAAATAATTAGCATTCCAAGATGCGGATTTTACTTTTAACATGTTTATTTCCCAGGCTTTCCTAGGATCACCTCACCTGTGGGACCTCCATATTTATGAGGCCACCTAGCCTCCATCTTTTTCCTATCCCTCAAATGGTCCTATGTGCAGGCAGCTATTTTACATCACTATGGAACCAAACTACAAAAGCATCTGAGCTGTGCTCAGCTGCAGTGCAGTCACTGAATTTTGCCCTAAAACCTAAGTAACCTTTTCAGGAGAGAGCTTTTGGTGCAAGGCCTCTGAAATGGGTATGTGTCCAGAGACCTGCCTCTATTGTACAGAACAGTGTGAAAACACCATTCGGGGCACATGACAAAATCTACCATTAGTTAATGTGTCCTCACCTGTGACCAATGACTTCCACCATTGTATGCCAACTGCAATTCTCACTGTGTGCGTGTTAGACTTGAGCCTACAGTTAACAGGCCAGATCCTGCCTCTGAGAGCTGATGTTCTTGACATGCCAGGTACTTGGTAGCTGAGATTTCAGGAGAACCATTCCAGAAAGGACTGCAGTGCTTTGATGTTATCATAATTGATCAGCTTGGCTTAACCCTCAAGAGACAATATACAAACAGGCACCTCACACACATGCACACTCATGCAAACAAGACAAGCATGATGCACGCAAACGAGCAGGCAAATATACACACAGACATCTGGCAGCATACAAACATACAAATACATGACTATGCAAATAACCAAAGGGCCAGATCTCAGCTGGGGTAAATCATCATCGCTCCATTGAAATAAATGAAACTACACTAATTAACACCAACTGAGGAGCTGGGCTGTAATATTTAATAAGCCCTCAGGAATCACACTTCTGAGAAGAGACGGCCAAGCACTTTTTTATTAACTCCATGACCAGCCATTTCAAAGTAAGGTTGCTCAGGCTTCTGCAAAGCACCAATTTTCAAAAGCGCTCAATATGTTGGATGTGTTGCTCTTTTGAAAATCTGTCGAGGGGTTTCACAATGAGAGCTGTTGGGTGCTGAAGTCCTTTGAAAATCTGGCCCTGAGTGCACAATAAGAGCAGTTCTCAAATTGTGGGTTGGGACTCCAAAGTGAGTCACAACTCTGTTTATTGGGGTCGCCAAGGGCTGGCATTAGCCTTGCTGGGGCCCAGGGCCAAAGCCTGAGTCCCACTACCTGGGGTCAAAGCCCAAGGGCTTCAGCACTGAGGGGAGGGGCTCAGGTTACAGGCCCCCCATCTGGAGCTGAAGCCCTTGGGATTTGGCTTTGCCCCCCCATCCCCAAGAGCAGTGGGGCTCTGGGTTTGGCCCTGGCCCCTCCTCCCCTGCCCGGGGTGACAGGGCTCGGGCAGGCTCAGGCTTTGGTCCCCCCTCCTGGGGTCGTGTAGCAACTTTTGTTGTCAGACGGGGTCGCGATGCAATGAAGTTTGAGAACTCCTGGGTTAACATATGCACAGTCAGTGTCATCCTTGTAACATTGTACTTGTCCATTTTATTGTACCTTTTTTGTAGGGTGCTATATGGACATTTTATTACCTGTGATGCAGAAGCTGAACATCTGGTATCTCTGAAAAGAGGTCTTCTTAGAAGGATCGTGCACAATATTGTTCAGTGTCTATGATGTGAAGGTTTTAGGTTTTTTTTAACACCCTGAAATGCCCAGGAAGCCTGCTGCCAAGATACACCTTTAAATATTACTGTCCTCATGGACACACATAGAGTACATAGTTAGGCACTCACACATGCTGTATAGTACATGCACTCATTCATATGTGATCACACACAATCCTATTCTCCCAGATACACGCAGGCAACCCATTCAGCTTGCCCCACAAATCCCACGGAAAGACGTCTTTGTAATTAGGAGATAATTCATTTGTTTTTGACACTTTTCATTACCACTCGCCTGTTCCTTCCATGCAGCAAAGGACTGGGCCGTTCGTTACATCTGCCTGAATTTATGATACCAGCAGGCCGGTGACTAATACTTGCTATACACCCCCAAATCACAAGCACAGTAAGGACCTGAGTTTGTTCATATGGTGATTCCAATCACAATAAACACAAATCAAGACAGAGGGAAGAAAAGAAAAGACTAGAACAATTAGAACCAGTGTAAATACTACAGCGTCTAACAAATACATTTTCCTGAGAGTTTCAGGTCCCTGGTTTGGTTCTTAAATTTCCTGTGCACAGTAAAAATTTGTAAAATGGTTACAGTGTGACAAGAGTGGCCATTTTCATGACATTTACAATAAATGGGATGAGACAGTTTATAGTTAACAAGTCCAGAAGGAATATATTTAAAATATATGGTGTCACACTGTATCGTTTAAATATCAGGAGAGCAGGCCAATTTTGAGAGTTTAATGGTCCTACGTTTTAAAAATATCTACACTACATTTCATGCCACAGATAACAAATCTATTGAAGCTATGGATTTTCCTGTATGGTCACTGCGCTGAACTCAGATTCTGTCTCTGCACCCAAGGGAGATTTCACAGGCAGTGCGGAAACGTTTTGGTTCCTCTGCATCTGGCCTTTAGTGCTGCATTTTATAGGAAGTCGGTTTGTGAGAGATGAGAGTTCTGGGTTACAGCAGAGGGGGTTGTGTGTCTTTATAAAGGGCTATTTATGACGGATTCCAGTGGAAACGGCTGCTAAGGCTGTCCCTTGAACAGTGGCGGATTTAGAGTTAGTGGGGCCCTGTGCACAGCTTCATTTTCGCCCCCCCCTTGAGACATAGCCAAGAAAAAGAACATTCTCTCTTATCTCGCCCACTCCCCATTTTTCATTCTTTTTTTTTTTCTTCATCCTCCTCCTATCTTATAAGTAATGGGAAGTAAATGAAAATAAAGTGAGGTACCTTGATTGGGGCAGAGGGCTGTGGTGCAGGAGGGGGTACGGAAGGTGGGCTCTGGGAGGAAGTTTGGGTGTGGGGTGCGGGCTCTGGGCTGGGGCAGAGGATTGGAGTGTGGGAGGGGGTGTGGGCTCTGGGAGGAAGGTTAGGTGCAGGGTGTGGGCTCTGGGCGGGGGCAGGGTGTTGGGGTGCGGGAGGGGGGCAGGGCTACGGCTCTTACCTTGGGCGGCACGGCTCCCAAAGCGACAGGCACACACACCCCTCCGGCAGCAGCTCCTAGGCAGGGGTGGGCAGAGGGTCTCCATGCACTGCTGCCTGCAGGTGCCGCCTTCGCAGCTCCCATTGGCCGCAGTTCCCGGCCAGTGGGAACTGTGGAGTTGGCGCTGGGGGCAGGAGCAGAGCGCGGACACATCCCCGCCTCCAGGGGCCGCAGGGACATGCCGGCTGCTTCCAGCGCAGAGGGAGGGAGGGAGAGCGGGCAGGGAGCCGCCTTAGCCCTGCTGCTGGCATGTCTCTATGCGCCCCTTGGAGAGGGGCCTGAAGAGATGTGCCAGCAGCCAGCTGCTTCCGGCAGCGGCATGGGGCCACCAGCCATGGCATGCAGGCAGCCTGCCTGCCTGAGCCCTGCTGTGCCGCTGGCCGGGACTCAGGGGCAGGTTCTCAGATATTTGTCCTGCATTTTGGGGGGCCCCTGTCGTTGGGGGGCCCCCTATCATTGTGGGCCCCGTGCCACCACATGGTTTGTTTCATGGTAAATCCGCTACTGCCCTTGAAGATCCCCAAGTGAGCTGTCAGGCCTTGAAAATATTGTCTGTGGTGACAAGGGGAAGGTGACATTTTGTCAGGCATGTCAGCTGAGAAACTGACTAAAACCATGGGAACCCTGAGAGCCTCCTGATCCATTTGCAGTGTGCCGCTCTCCCTGGCTTGTCTGTGCTTTCAGCTCTCCAAAAGTCTCTCTTGAGCTCTTTGTGTTTGTGTTTTTCCAGGTGGTTAATTTTCTATTTTGACCACTTCTCCTGCTCCCCGACTCCGTTTTGAAAAGCCACAAGAGTTGAAGCACTGGCAAGACCATTGGTATTCCCTGAGCTAGAAGGCAAATACTGACGGTGCTTCAAATCTTAGATCCTACAGACTCAAGCACCAGGCGGATTCCCAGCAAGCCACTCTGAGGGGATGTCCAAAGGAAAAGGGATCTTACTGAGGGCTGACAGAGATAAAAGGATGCAAGTGTCCTCCTAGAAATGATGTTTGTACAAAGAATTTCTATTGCAGTGACCCCAAAAGCAGCCCAGTAGAAGGACTGTGCTTTGTGGAAGGGAGACAAAGGACTGAAAGACAAAAGATTTAGAAGTTCTTAGAAGTTATTTTCATGGTTTTAGGATTAAAGGATTATAAAATCACAGTCTGAAATTAAGGGTAGGAAAGTCCATGGGTTAAATTTTCAGACGTGCCTAAGGCACAGATTTGTAAAGGTATTTAGGTATGCCTTGCATCAAGTTCTTTTGACTCAGAGGTGGTTGAGGCTTGAAGGCCCTCAGCATCACCCCTTTGTACTGCTGAATGCCTCTTGCTGTTGTCATCTCCTGGCTGGCTAATGGCATTGGTGGGCCTGTAAATCATGCTCCATAATCTCCTGAAGCGGCAGTATTTAGGCCTTAGTTCAGCAAAGCTCTTAAGCACAAGGCTCACATTATGCACATGAGTAGTCCCTCCAGGGTGATCTTCCTTCAACCCATCCTGATTGCTTCCTCTGTGCCAATGTCAGCTGCAGCTGCTATCTGGACCCCAATTCTTCTCCTGGACCAAACCTTTGGTGAGCTGGTGGCAGGGGAGTCTTATCTCCTCCTGTCTTGGTCTGCAGGAAGAGAGACAAGCAGATGTCTCCCAGCTCTAGGTAACCACCCATCCTGCATTTTAATGGAAGCTTCTTATCTGATGCCTAAATGTCCAGCAATCCAGATCCAAGGAAATACAAAGGTTCTTATGTAAATTAAGCTGCCATGGGATAAAAGGGAAGGTCCTTTCATGGATTGAGAACTGGTTAAAAGACAGGGAACAAAGGGTAGGAATTAATGGTAAATTCTCAGAATGGAGAGGGGTAACTAGTGGTGTTCCCCAAGGGTCAGTCCTTGGACCGATCCTATTCAACTTATTCATAAATGATCTGGAGAAAGGGGTAAACAGTGAGGTGGCAAAGTTTGCAGATGATACTAAACTGCTAAAGATAGTTAAGTCCAAAGCAGACTGTGAAGAACTTCAAAAAGATCTCACAAAACTAAGTGATTGGGCAACAAAATGGCAAATGAAATTTAATGTGGATAAATGTAAAGTAATGCACATTGGAAAAAATAACCCCAACTATACATACAATATGATGGGGGCTAATTTAGCTACAACAAGTCAGGAAAAAGATCTTGGAGTCATCGTGGATAGTTCTCTGAAAATGTCCAAGCAGTGTGCAGAGGCGGTCAAAAAAGCAAACAGGATGTTAGGAATCATTAAAAAGGGGATAGAGAATAAGACTGAAAATATATTATTGCCCTTATATAAATCGATGGTACGCCCTTATCTCGAATACTGCGTACAGATGTGGTCTCCTCATCTCAAAAAAGATATACTGGCACTAGAAAAGGTTCAGAAAAGGGCAACTAAAATGATTAAGGGTTTGGAACGGGTCCCATATGAGGAGAGATTAAAGAGGCTAGGACTCTTCAGCTTGGAAAAGAGGAGACTAAGGGGGGATATGATAGAGGTATATAAAATCATGAGTGATGTGGAGAAAGTGGATAAGGAAAAGTTATTTACTTATTCCCATAATACAAGAACTAGGGGTCATCAAATGAAATTAATAGGCAGCAGGTTTAAAACAAATAAAAGGAAGTTCTTCACGCAGCGCACAGTCAACTTGTGGAACTCCTTACCTGAGGAGGTTGTGAAGGCTAGGACTATAACAGAGTTTAAAAGAGAACTGGATAAATTCATGGTGGTTAAGTCCATTAATGGCTATTAGCCAGGACGGGTAAGGAATGGTGTCCCTAGCCTCTGTCTGTCAGAGGGTGGAGATGGATGGCAGGAGAGAGATCACTTGATCATTGCCTGTTAGGTTCACTCCCTCTGGGGCACCTGGCATTGGCCACTGTCGGAAGACAGGCTACTGGGCTAGATGGACCTTTGGTCTGACCCGGTACGGCCTTTCTTATGTTCTTATGTTATGTTCTTAAGAACAAGTTGACAGATAATAATTCGCTTTCAAACAATATTCAAACACTGTGATCTGAATGTATGATTTTTATGCCACAAAAACAACATTGTAGGGCAATGCCCTTTAAATACCTTTTGCCCCTTCGCTCCCTCTTCTGCCAGTTCTCCTATATCTCCTTGAAATTATTAAAGACATAGCACAGCTCTACTTTCACGTGGCAGGTGGATGGTCTTGCTTCCTTCTCTGATGAGATGTCCAATCACAAAGTGTTCCCTGATTATTTCTTCTCTCACTCTAATGCAGGGACAGGGGCTTCCTGATGCTCCAGTAAAGGGTTAGGGGGTCTACCTCCTGCTCACTCCAATGCAGGCAGGGCCGTCCTTACCCATACGCAAAGTATGCAGCTGTGTAGGGCACCAGGAAATTTGGGGCAGTAGGGCCTGCACTCACTGGTAAGTACAGCGACCCAGCCCCAGCCTGTCCACTCCCCTGGCTCCCAGGTGCGCTGCCGGTGAGTGCTGGGGGGCGGTTCCCCCCTGCCCCCCAAGTCTGGGAGTCAGGGGAGCGGAGCAGGCTGGGGCCAGGTCACTCCACTTCCCACAGGAAGTGGCCACCCCCCCGCCCCCCGCGGAGGCCTGGGGCCCCACACAGCCCCCCCCCCCCGCGGGGGGGGGGGGCTGCATAGGGCACCAAAATAGCTAGGGATGGCCCTGAATGCAGGGCCCTACAGGTGTTAGGGAGCAGTTCCCATGGCAACGTGGCTGTGCTTCTGGAGGTGAGCAAGTCAGGTTTTGGTGGGGGAGAAAATGATGTTCCTATTGGGAATTGAAAAACGAAGCCCTTTGGCCCTCCGGGACAATCTGATAACAAAGGCCTTTCAGCCACAGGGAATTGTATAATGGTTTTTGTTGTTGGTTTGGGGTTTTTTTTTTTTTTTTTTACTTTGTGATATTTGCAAGAACTTAACACACAGCATGAAATCTTAAAGCTGACAAGTGAAATTTAGTTAGCAGAGCTTTTATTATTCCCAATTTATTACTTTGCTCGAGAGTTGTGCCGGATTAAGGGCTGGAGGAAAGGAAAGGAAAAAAAACCCAACGCCCAGGCTCTTGCTGAATTATGACTTACAATTTATAAACCATTATGTGCAATGGATTTCAACAATATTTATTGCAATATGACTGCTAGCAGTTCAAAAATCAATTTAGTAAATATGGAGGGAAAGGGTGAAATTATTAATGTGTTTTATATAAACGCCTTAGCTTATCCTTTCCCTGTAAATAACTCAGAACCCTCTGTTTGCTCAAGTCTAAGTGTCTATACAAGGGGTTTGCCACTCACAGCTTCTGTAACAAAGGCAGCCCTAGATTTTCCCCAAGATAGTTTTCTTCCAAACAAAACCTGCTGCTCATCAGAGTAGGATCCTCTGTTCTTTCATACATCAGCACAAGGCATGGTATAGCCAATGCCCTCAGAGGCAGTAAAATAACAAGTAAACCAGAGACAAAAAAATACATGAAGTGAAAGCTGTGCTTTAAGCAGGGTGTCTGCTGGTCATGATTGAACTCTCCTCCTCTGGGATTTATCACTTAAAACAAATACATGGCAAGGTAACAGAAAGGAAGGTACCACATGGAGACAGCTGAGGGATGCTGTGACTTGGAAAGAGGCTGTGCTGAGAAAGACAGGGCCAAGTTTACTGTAGCAGGGGAAGGTTATTAACTAATATGAAGAGAACACACATGGAAAACCTCAGCATGACAGGGCATACAATACAAGTGGAGAGGGAATCCAAGAGGCATGTCATATAGGAGGAGGAGGATTATGGAACATGGAATACAGGGGGAAGGGGAATAGTAATACATGAAACAGAGGAGAAGGATTATTTGGGGTGCATCAGAGGGGAGTAATCAGTATGGTTGGGAAAGGATTACTGGGCACTTGGGATATATGGGAGGATGGTGGGAAGGGTTATCTGGTACATGGAATGAAGTGGGAGAGGAAGGGTCTCTGGGCAGTGGGGTATGGTGAGGGAAGGATTACGGGGAACATGAGAGGGGAGCAAGGATTGCTCAGCACACATGTAAAATGTTTACAGCGCAAATGTTGCTGACGAGGGGGTTAGAATTAGAGAGGTGGAAGAAACACCTCAGAAATTACCACTGCCATGACAAAGTAACATGACCCCCAGATAACGTTGACACTCATCACCCCAAGGGAGGTCCTGGGTTCTTTACACCAATTGATTAAAGCTAAATACACCTCACATAGCTCACCTTCCAGGTGTTCAACCATCTCCCTGAGGTTCTGACACGCTGCCTTCATGTGAAGACGCTCAGGCAAGGAGGAACCTGGTGTGAACATGACCTGGCACGTTAGCAAGGCAGCGGCCATGCATCCAGCCAGACACTGTGTTCCAGAACACACTTGACCTGCTGTATTGAATGTGTGAGCAGCTTGCTGCCATGCTAATGCTTGTTCAGGGATGGTTCAGACCAAGTTCATTTTTGTTCTGCCTGACCGAAATCTGCGCTAGCACCATGAGCACAGATAGAAACAGCATGTATTGCTAGGAATGAGTGTGCTGTGATAAGCTCATCATCTGAATAGGACCACAGAACAGGAGAGTGAGAGAGATAGACACTAGGTGAAGAGAGGAGAATGTTTAAGCCACCTGTATTGTGTGTGAGGGCCTCAGTGAAAACAAGCAATGTCTGGAGGTGCATCTGCGGGAAAATGACCTGTAAATCTGCAGAAGGGGCTTTTCTGGCATTGCAGGGGTGAGGCAATTGTGCTTGGCATATTACATAAAATTATAACCACTGAGTTAGAGGAGAGACAAGGCAGTGACTGGAAAGGTGCAACCAGTGAAAGGCATGGATTCAATTTATTTATAGGGGAATGACTGATTAATGGGAACTTCAGACCTCATCTGCATATTAGGTCCACCAAGTGGGGAAAAACATGGCACTTTCCATTAAATGCACTTTTAATTTGAGGCCTAAATCAAGAGACCATTTTGGATACGGGGTGGAAGTTGGAGCCTTTGGATTGGATCATATGCCATACACATGATAGAAGACGGTAAATCAGCTGATTGGGTCTTTGTTACTGAATGGTCCTACCTCAAGACACAGCACTGGGACATTTTTAATAAAGGTTTGATGGCACTGATCTTTCATTTCTGGAAACAGTATTCATTTCTGAATCAGTATTGCCACCCCAAACTTGCAACAATCATGAGTAAGGCCCCCCAAAATCATGAAGTTGGCTTTAAAATTATGAGATTTAAAAAATAATAATAAATTTTGAATTCTTTTTATTTGTCTTCTGGATTTTGAGTCTTTAGGGTGCACTTAGGTCACATTTTCCCCTGTAACAACAATGGCTAGAAACTTACATTTTAAAAAAAATGAAAATAGAGATTCTCATATATTCACATGACTCCAGGAGCTGGGGCTTTAAGTAAAACATTACATATTGCAAGACTACTGATAACTGCAAGCATTGGCAACACCATAAATCCAAATCTTGATTTCAGAAATGAGGAGAACGGTAGTCTGCAGGTAGTCACGCAAATTGAAACATTAATTTGTATAGCTATATCAGCAACCTTTGGCACGCAGCCCACCAGGGTAAGCACCCTGGCGGGCTGGGCCGGTTTGTTTACCTGCCGCGTCCGCAGGTTCGGCCAATTGCGGCTCCCACTGGCCGCGGTTCGTCGCTCCAGGCCAATGGGGGCTGCGGCAAGTGGCACAGGCCGAGGGATGTGCTGGCTGCCGCTTCCCGCCATCCCCATTGGCCTGGAGCAGCGAACCGCGGCCAGTGGGAGCCGCGATCAGCCAAACCTGCAGACGCGGCAGGTAAACAAACTGTCCTGGCCTGCCAGGGTGCTTACCCTGGCAGGCCACATGCCAAAGGTTGCCGATCCCTGCTTTATACAAACAGTTGAGTGACAAAGCAGGGCGACAGGGCCCTGTCACTAACACACATATGAACATTCCCCTCACAGCTAGGACTACGAATGTACAAGTACTTACCATGTGTGAATGCAATGCAATATAATTAAGTCTAAATTATATTTATGACCGCAGCCCATTTTTCCTAGGAATGATGCTTTGTGAAAGACCTGGTGGGCCCAGTAAGTAAAGGTTTAAAAATATTCTAAGATTCTCTAATCCTGTTTATCTTCTACCTCTCCCTGAGAGATTCAAAGCCCCGGAAGTTTCTTCAAGCTTCTCTCTGGATTATAAATATTTGGTAACAGAAACAATGCCCTTTGACTTATGTGACTAATCAGAGCTAAGTAATACAGTTTACATTTTGAGTACTATACTGTATTACTAATATTAATACTAATGATTTAGTAACAAATTTTAAAATGTGACTAATTTCCGATAACAAGTAAATATGAGGACATCACAGGTCAGACACAATCTGGTTACAGAAAATCTATGAGCAGAAAGAGACTTCAAATTTACTTAGTAAATTATCATGCTGAAATATTTGCTCAGCTCTAGTCACAAATCAAAGAGGTTTGGTGACCTTACTCTAGTTCTTAATACATGTTTGTCTACAACCCAAAGTCTCTCCACAGTTTGTCATGATTGTCCTTCCCTACTTAGGAGAGGGCCAAGACAGTAAAAGCAAGGGTTGCTGTAGATCAGGACTGAGATGTTTGGGCAGAGCTGTGGGTGCCTACAACTGGAATAGAAAGGATGCTACAGGTAAAGATTGTAGTCTATTGGTAGATGTTTGCTGAGGCTCAGGATTGGAAAAGAAAAATCTGCTACAGGTCAAGAATCTAGTGCATTGGCAGATCATCATCTGCACAGACTATATACAATCCTTGAATATTGCCACCAGTGTCTGGCTTTCAGAAGAGCCAAAATTACCCCAACAAACTTATAAAGGGAAGAAAACTTGAGAAATAATAATCATTCCCAGGTGGCATTTTGTTGTTGCCTGTATATATGAGATCTCAGCTAGCAGCAGCACAACGCTACTGTGGTAGAACCATAGTGAAAAAGGAGGGGTGGTGGAATACTAAGTCACAGAAACAAAAGTGGTAAGTCTTACAGTTAAAAGACTGTTCTTGAGAGACCACCTCTCTTCTTGTGCCATACCACCATGTTGGGATGAGCAGAGGTACTTGAGCTGAAACCCTGGGAGGGGACAGTGGCTGGGAGGGTATTCTCTGAGGGGATTCACAGCTTCAGAATTCATTCCACCATCCATCTGAAATAACTCAAGTCTGATTACCTGCAGGACATGCTACAAGCTCATATTTTTATCCTGGAATTTGAAAACAGAGAGGAATCATAAGAGGTGGGGAATTATTGGAGTGGTGGGGAATTTGAGATTCTGGTTTGCAGGTGGTTTGCAGAGATACTGAATTATCCTGCAACATTGGGTATTAATTTGATTGTTCAAGTTACATCAAGGATACCTGGGAGCGTATGTGTAGGTATGCTTTTTAAGCTTGAGTCTAAGTCTGAATAAATAAATAAGGGGCAAAATGGGGACAAGTGAGTACATACCTGTTGTGTGGCAGGCTGTGCCTTACAATATCGATTTGTCATGCCCCATCTTCATTTTGTTGCACAGAAGACAAAAATAGATAAATAAAAATGAAAACTATAAACACCTCCCCTTCTTCCTCCTGGCAAGACCTTATGCAAAAGAATTGTCAAATCAAATCAGCGACCGTAACTGATCTATCACTTTAAACCTCATAACTCAGGATGACCGCGCAGAGTGCTCTGGCAAATTGTTCTTGTAAATTGCAGTTATGTCCAGGGCGATGAGGAAGGGAAAAGCTGCTGTAAATGAGAAAGCAATATCTCCTCCTCTGACCTTAATTTGTTCATTAAGAGCCTGGGCCAGCTTGGCAGCCACCTCACTAGTAAGGAGTTGGGACTCAGGAGTTTGGGAAGAGGACAGAGTTGTATCTGGAGCGATGGAATGAGGTAAGGTGACCAGATGGGATGAAGAAAATATCGGGACACATTGGGGAAGGAGTGAGGGGGGAGTCCTGCCGGCGGAGCAAAAAGAAAAAAAAAAAAAACAACAGGAGTGCAAAATATCGGGACAAATTGCGTCCCAACCAAACATCGGTCGGGACGCGAGACAAACGCTTAAATATCGGGACATCTGGTCACCCTAGAATGAGGGTAGGGGAGTTTGGATCATCAGTCAGCCAAAAACATGTGTGTGTTTAGCAGTGATGGAAGGTGAGAGAGAGACAGCCCTGAAAATCAATCTCATCTATTTATCCACAGAACAGAGGCACCCTGGGCAACAGCAGCCTTGCTAACTGTCCCACTGTGCTCCATCATGTGCTCAGTCCTGACGTGGAGGGACCACTGCAAAGTACATTTATTTTCCATTCCCTCTAAGCCCTTAGCTTGTGTGCAGAGACTGCCACTGCAGTGGCCAATTGCTGTGGTGGTTTTTGTGATGTTAATACCTGTTTGCTGGCAATTGGACTGAGTCGTCAAAGTCATGTAAATAGACCACCACTCAGTCATGCAGTGGTGACAACCACAAGTTACTTCTGACCTGGCCATTAGGCGACCTAGGTGGTGGCCTAGGGCGCTACAATTTGGGGGGCGGCGACTGTGGCGGTATTTCAGTGGCGGGACCTTCCGCCGCCTCTGGGGGGGGGGGGGGCGGCATTTCAGGACAGGACCTTCCGCCACCTAGGGCAGCAGAAAAGCTGGCGGCGCTCCTGGGGGCACCCTAGAGGTGAAAGGCATTGCCTTTCTCCCCAACTATCCTGTCAATTCCTAGGCAGGCAGGTTAATAAACCATGGTACTTTTCTCCCCTATATAGCCACACAAAACCTTATTTTCTATTATTTCCATACTGAGATGGCAGATCATGGTGGCTATTCAGTTCATCCATCTCTAATGAACACCCTTGTGCCAACATACTGCAGAAACCTCTTACCTCCAAAGGTTATTTTGAGTTTTGTTCAGTAGCTATATTCTCCTCTCATTTATCCTGGTTCAAACCCATTGATTTTTGTGAATGACGTGTAACTTAGAGGAGAATTTAACACCATGCTTATTAGACAAGCTTCCACATCTGTGTACCAGACATCCCTGTTGTTTGCGCGCCCTGACATTTCTTCCCTGAAGAACTAGGGGAGATCACATGGCAGCATAGTCTCAATTATTACAGTGACTCCAGAAGGAGATGTTCTTGTAAGGCCAGTCCCATAAGCAATAGTGATTCCAGGACAAAAGCTGACCCTTCCCCCCAGTGCTGCCATTAATTTAAGTGGATTATTCTGAGGTTCCCTGTAAGATTTCTTGCATGTGAGGGAAATAGAGAAACTTCACATTCTAAAATCTGGTAGTGGAGAGTCTACACAAGGTTCCAAGGGTCCCAGATCTCCAGCTTGAGGTCTCACTGTTGCCTATAATATGGTACCTTTACCCACTGGTTGAAGCCTGGAAAGGGTGCATATGCAACTAATACTAACCTTGGACACATTAATCTTGCTCTGTGGTTTTCAAGCACTAGCCCAATGCTAATCTCTCTCATATATAAAAGAAACCATGGAAAATATTGCTATTACTATTTGGTTTTGTAAAATTCTTTGATTTTCCAAGAAATAAATCTTGGTCTTAATGACCTGACAGTTTCTCTTTTACTATAACTTTATAATAAACCTGTTATATACCTTTTTGACCTTGAAGGCCAAAGTCTGCTCTCAGTTACACAGACTGGGCAGAACTTCATTTATGACAGTGTCCCTTTGACAGGGCCGTAGCAACAAAGAACGTGGCCCCCTCCGAATGGTGGCCCCCTCCGAACATATGTCCGGGCGGGGCCCCTTACAATGCAGAAACTGGAATGCGGTATTTATTTTGCCACTTTTAGGGGCCCCCTTCCTTGCGGGGCCCCCTCCGGTCGGAGGGTACGGAGGGCGCTCGCTACGCCTCTGCCCTTTGATACTGTAATCAAAACATTAAAGGTGCAAAGCCACTGGCATGACTCAGCAGAAAAGGTGCTGTGATTTCAATGTGCTTTTGATATTTATCATACATTGGGAATGAACAGAGCTGGAAAAAGTGTTCATTTGAAAAGTACCACACATTCACTTTGCTGGTATTTGCAACTGTTTTCATTCATTCGCTGCAAACATCTTTTTGATTTTTTGTTCACAAGAATGGTCGCAGAAAGAGAGTCCTCTGAGTCTGTACTCCCACAGAAGAAATATTTGCAGAGCCATCTGGGAGTATTTTTTATTCCCTTTTCCCCATTTTTAAATGTTTCAGCCAACCCCACATCTTCAAATATCATGAACAAAAGTTGGTCCAATAAAAAATATTACCTCACCCACTTTGTGTCTCTAGTATTCCGGGAGCACCATGACTCCAACACTGCATACAAAAAGCATGAGTCAGGTTCCAAAAATCATGAGATTGGCTTAAAGATCTTGAGATTTTAAAATAATACTACTGCTAATTTTCAAGTTTACCATATGGTTTTTGCACCTTTTGGGTACACTCTGATCATATTTTCAAGCTTTCCTTCACAACCACGAGGACTAAAAACTTGCCTTTTATTTTAAATGAAAGCTGAGATTCTCATAATCAGCTGACTCCAGGACCTGAGGCTTCAGGAAGAACACGAAGTAATGTGAAAGCTGGTAACATTGCCACCAGGTATCAGAAATAATATCATGTGTGACTTAGGTGACCAATCACTTTCCATAAATAATGAACAATGATTCTTCAAAGCATCATCAAAGCAAGCTGTCTGCAAACAAACCCATAAGGCTGACGTATGTTCATATGAAGCGCTCAAAAATTTTGAACAACAAAGGAATTCATAAAAATCAAAGTCTGGTTGATTTGGCACTGTAAGTAATGACCCCACCCCATTTGCTGATGAAACCTAGTCCCTCAAGTGATACAATTTAGAATATAAAAATCACTTCTCCTAACCCTGGTGAAGAAGACACAGCAACAATAAACAGCAGTTTCAGAGAAGAGGTAAAGAAGACTGTCATATCATATCCAGTTGAAACTACAGGGGAATCATTCCAACTAGAATTTGGAGTGTAGGTAACACCGCTGCCTGTTGGGGTTAACATCCCTCTCCCCCACCCCCACCCCAACCCCATGTACTCCTTGCAGCAGAACTCTGACATAAATAAGGGCAAATATTTTCTTGACCTATTCAGTGTAAAATGACAGTGACGTGAAATTAACATGTTTTACAATAATTGTTTCTTCATCATTAAGCTGTTAAAAACTGAAAGCTGGGAGGGAAATTTGATGCCATACTACTTCCCCTCTCCCACTTCTAACCTCCTTCCTCCCTACAGCACATTGGCTTGTTGCTGCAGGATTGTCCATTAGTTGCTGGTTTAATTTATTTTAGAAAATAGATCACAGATGCATTTGTTCTGAGAATAAGAAACACATGTAAGGGTTCTATGGACTTTGCAAACAAATCATAAGGAAAGAAGGTAGGGTCTTTAGTCAGTGACAGTGTGCCTTCAGTACATCTGCATGCATTCACACATGTGTATACACTGCAGAGAATTACAAAACTGGGCCAGGTCTGGCTTTGCAGAAATATTCATATGCTGGCTTTTGGTTTTGCAAAGCCAAGGGGGAAATCATGGGTGGGTTGATTCTTTAGGTAACATTGATTGCAACCAAACTTCAATGGGTAAAAAGAAGTTAAGATTAATGCTTCCAGTGCTGGCCCATCTCTGTTTCCAAAATAAATGGTAGAATCCATAGATGCTTTAGAGTTTGCAATATCTTGTTTTACAGGGGTTTGTTCAGCAAAGCCAACAGGGGTCAGGAGTTTAGATTTGTGTCCCGTTTTCTCCAGCCTCAAACTTTGGATAGAAGAATCTGGTTTGGGCTCATTTTGACTGTAAAGATATTTTGTGCTTTGTTTTCCCTAGTTGTATACACACATTTTTATATCATTGACAGAACAACTCAAAAGACATTAAAAGTGTAACAGGATTCAGAACCTTCTCTTTCACCTCTCATATTCCCAGTACTTTTCATTCTCCATTACTTCATCTAAAATGGTTTCAGTTCAGCACCGGAGAGAGAAAAATGTGCATTGTGTAAGCCACAATGGCAGATCTCCTATGACATTTATCTTCACCCATGAGGAGAAATGGATACACCACTTGTGACTGGTTTCACCTGGACTGTCAAGTTTTTCAATGTTATGTTTAGCCTCTGGGTGACAATTGCATTTTCGCAGGCCAAGGCAGTGTTGTGCTGCCAATATTTTAAAACAAGGGGCTCCCTAAGATTCCACCCCACCCTTTTTTGCCTGCATACCAAGGTCACCTTTATCTGCAGAGAGGATGGATGAGGGTCAAGGGAATCTACTCCTTTGTTTCCGCACTGAAACAGAAATGCTTTTTCAAAACTTTAACCAAGGAAGGAGGGAAACCCTTAGCAAACTTACTAAGCTGTGCTTTGCTGGAAATCTGTTGAGAGCATAGCATAGCATCCCACTCATAATTTAAAGCGATAGGAGAGGAGGGGTAGCTCCTCCCCTAGGAAGTTTCTTTACATGTATGTGATTTGGTGCAATCTGATCCATTCCAAAATTTAAAGACTTGCTTTTCCAGATAACTTTTGAATGTTCCAAAATACTCAGAGTAGCTCTACCTGGCTTCTAACAGGTCAGCCAGACTCCCAAAGCCTGCTTTCCCCTTTCAAATTCCAACTCCTCTCCTGCTGCTCCCTGCAGGAATGACATTTCTGGTAGGTAGTGTGAGCTGGAGCTGACTGCAGTCCCCAGACCATTATCCTTTTCCTGCCCTGGCTCAACTGCTACACCCCAGTGGAGGGAGACTTCAAGAAAAGCAGGGAAATCACCTCAAACTTAATTTCAGCATGGTGGTGCCAGAATTTTAGCAAAGGGCTCCTAAGAGCTCTGTACTATGAGCTGAGAGGTGCTAGTTTGGGGAACAGGAAGAGTAAGCTAGACCAACAATACGGAAGAAAACATACTAGAACCCAGTTTTCTTGACTCCCAGTCCAATGCTCCGTCTACTATACCACACTGCCTTTCATTCCTGTGGAATTTGGTGGGTTTCAAGAGTGCAAATTCCTGCAATTTGTCCTGTGAGATGACCTCAGCTTTCCTCTTAAAGATATTGCAGACCCAAGGAAATGAGAATGCCTAGCTGAGTCTATAACATGGGATGAATGCACAGTGTGTGAAACAATGTGTTTAATTTCTGAAAACAATGGAGATTTAAAACAAACCAACCAACCCTACTTTGACTGATTTATTTCTTGAAGCTTTCACTTGAATAATTCCCTCCTGTCTTTCCATCAGTGACTGTACAGTACCGACAACTACCAGAAGTATTGATCAAGTGCTGCGTCACTTCTGCACTAATATAGGCAGGTGGAAAGAAAGAAAAGGTCTCCAAAGAAAAATCTAAGTACAAGAAAAAGCGGAATGAAAGGACTACAAGCATCCATGTTAGATACAATACAAACAGGCTTTAGATAGCCTCCTTCATAGAGAGTCCCAACGTACTTTACACAAATGTAAACACTATTAAAGAGCAAACAAACCCCCACAGAAAACGCAAAGAAGAATTGTTCCTAAATTGAATAACTTTTCCTTTTTCTTATTTATTATTTATATTACTATAATGCCTAAGAGCCATAGTCATGGACCACAGACCCCATTGTACTAACACAAAAAGACATGTGACAAGAGGTAGATACAGAGAGACAGGAAAAAATGAGAACGTTGGTCAGCCTGACAAGCAGTGGTCTCAGCAAACAGTGGCCAAACGCTCCAGTTTTTTATAGGCATTAAGGAAAAGGAGAGTTTTAAGCAGGCATTTGAAGGAGGCTAATGAGATAGCTTTGCGGCTGTGTATGGGGAGCTCCTCCCAAGCAGGAGGGGCAGTATGGGAGAAAAAGCATGAAAGTGCTTGTTTGAAAATGTAACAAGTGGACACTGGAGGCTGGGATCATTAGCCGATTGGAAATGGGAGTTGACATCTCAATAGTGCATTCGATGATAAGTTGGGTGGGGATAGTTCATGAAGGGCCTTGGAAGTGAATACAAGCAGCTTGTGCTTGATGGGACAGAGAAAAGGTAGCTAGGGGAGGCATGCAAAGAGAGAGGTTATGTGGATGTGAATCATTTCATTTAGGAATAATTTTGCTTCTGCCATGTATTTTTTTGTATTTCTTTTTCCTTGCTGCTTCTACATTTAAATGGTGAACAGGACTGTACTTTTCTAAGAATTTGCCTTTTTCTTGTTTTTATTGCCCACTGCTGTGTTGCTGTTCCCTCGTTCTTCGTTAGTTAGGAACATGGCCGAATCCTCCAATACTTGTGCACATTCAACCCCGATTGACGTCAGTGAGAGTTTGGGGCATGCAAGGAATGCAGGATCACGTACTCTTAATCTTCTCTTTGTAACATCAGAGTAAAGTCTCCACCAAGCAGAGGTTTATGGATTCAGGTGGGGAATAAGCATTCAGAGCAGGTGAACACTTAAAAACTGAAAGCCCATTTGCATATCAATGTCTCTAAGTAACAAAGAACGAGGAAACAGCAGTACACAAATTTCTGCAAATATTAGAGGGAGCACTGTTTCAAAACTGAATGTTTCAGCACAGATTTTTCCATAAGGTGGTAATGGGGAACTGAAAGCAGGACCGGACTGAAAAACAGAGGTGCTTTCCCTGGTATTTCTGGCTTTCCTAACTACTGTGCTTCCCCTTCCTGGGGCTCAACAAAGGTGCCTATAATAATGGGCCAGATTCACAGAATTTGACACAAGGAGGTGTAATTGCCATCTCCCTTTGCCCTCTGAATCCCCATGTCCCAGACACAACTCACCCTGTGTGTGAATAGTTAGTGTCCTGTGTAGGGGAGACACTTTAAGTTATGACCTGTCTCCATAGGGACCCTGTCAGCGAAGACTCTGGAGATGTGTTGAATCAGTGTGTCATTCTCTTGATATACTGGCAATGACTTCTCTCTGCCCAGCACCACCCCTTTTTTCATAGAATCATAGAATATCAGGGTTGGAAGGGACCTCAGGAGGTCATCTAGTCCAACCCCCTGCTCAAAGCAGGACCAATTCCCAACTAAATCATCCCAGCCAGGGCTTTGTCAAGCCTGACATTAAAAACCTCTAAGGAAGGAGATTCCACCACCTCCCTAGGTAACCCATTCCAGTGCTTCACCACCCTCCTAGTGAAAAAGTTTTTCCTAATATCCAACCTAAACCTCCCACACTGCAACTTGAGACCATTACTCCTTGTTCTGTCATCTGATACCACTGAGAACAGTCTAGATCCATCCTCTTTGGAACCCCCTTTCAGGTAGTTGAAAGCAGCTATCAAATTCCCCCCCCCCCCACCCATTCTTCTCTTCTGCAGACTAAACAATCCCAGTTCCCTCAGCCGCTCCTCATAAGTCATGTGCTCCAACCCCCTAATCATTTTTGTTGCCCTCCGCTGGACTCTTTCCAATTTTTCCACATCCTTCTTGTAGAGTGGGGCCCAAAACTGGACACAGTACTCCAGATGAGGCCTCACCAATGTTGAATAGAGGGGAATGATCACGTCCCTTGATCTGCTGACAATGCCCCTTCTTATTCAGCCCAAAATGCCATTAGCCTTCTTGGCAACAAGGGCATTTTTTGAACAGTGCTGGCTGCCAACACTCTCATTTTGCTTCACAACCTTTTCATGTGTCATTATCATTGTCAAAGTTCACATTTCGTTCCTCTCTCTGTGCTGTAGGCACTGCTGCCCTGAACTGTTCCGAGTATCATCGGCCGACACTCAGCTGGTGGGTGTGCTATTGCTGTTATTCCTTCTACAGCCACCAGGCCCATTTACTGCCTTTGGATGATGTTGCCCCTAGTCAAAGGGCCTGATTCTCACTTACTCCATTTCGGTGCTTGGGACAAGAGTGCACAGGTACCAAATACGGAGAGGTATAAGTATGGTACTCTTATCCTGTACCATATGCAGAAAACACCACATGTCAGTAACATCTGAAATCCTTAGGGCAGGTTAGGAGAGGGATCCACTAAGCAGAAGAATTGGAGACACTGTGGACTAAACCGTCAACAGTTCCTAGTGATTTTGGACATCGAACTTCAGACACCTTAAAGGGGCCTAGTTTTCAGAAAGTGCACAGCACCTTCCCTCCAACAATCAGAGCCCTATAGGATGTCTCAAGGGGGGCACCCCAAATCACTGGTCACTTTTGACAATTTTGGCCTGTGGGTAAAGTTTTCAAAAGTGACTAAGGCCTGGTCTACGCTTAAAATATATGTCGGCATAGGTATGATGCCCAGCGGTGTGAAAAATCTGCATAGCAAGGTTATGCCGGCAGAGCTACTGTGCAGTAGCTATGCCGCTGTAGTCATTGTAGTGTAGACACTGCCTAAGAGACTCAGGAACCAATGTCCGTTGACTTTCACTGAGACTTATGCTTCTCAGTCACACACGTGCTTTTGATAATTTTACCCTGTATCTTTACCTTCTCATGTTTCTCCTCTCCTCTCCTCCTCACACTTGGGTATTGTATTCTCTCCTCCCTGCCACTATCCTGGGTCCATCTTCTGTGAGGACATGCAGGTAGCCAAAAGCTCATTTGGGCAATGAATGTTTGACACAGAAATGTGGAGGGAACCACCTCTCTTCAGAGCTTGGTTCTCTATTGCCTTGTACCTTGTGGAGTCGTTTACACCTCGATGGAGTGAGTGCAAAGTGGGTAGAAAACAATATTGAACCAGTGTTGATCAAAACTGTCTAAATAAAGTGAGCAAGTTGATGCAGAAGTGAGAAGTGGAAGCATTTTCCTAACTGAAGGGCTACAGCCCAATATTGTGCTAAAAAAAAGGTAAATAAAAGCTATATTTAGTTCAGTGCTAGGGGGCAATGTACCTTGGAGATGAGAACATGATTAGTGAACCATTAAATATTGCAGCTTCATAACTCCGTGTGTGTTTATCTCAGATGCCTGCAGTTTTTGTCCTCTCTTAGTGAAAGCTTAATAGTAGGTTTCACATTTTATTACATGATGCATCTGTTGACACTTTCACTCAAGTCTTCCATACAAATTATTTCCTTAAAATTGAAAGGATGCATCTTTTGAGTCCTTTATTCCTGTTTGTTGCCTTTATTTTATTTATTTATTTATTGTGGGTAAATTTGGTTCTAATGAAAGAAAGGGAATAATAAAATGGGCTAGAGCCAGACATCATATGGGTAGGCATTGCACTCCAAGCTGAGCCAATGCATCTTTAATTCTGCCCCGTTATCGCCCACTGCAATTCTAATGCTGGGTCCCACACACCTCACGGCTGATGTCCTTCAGTCTGGATTTACAGTAACAATCTCTGTTATGTCATGTCTGGGTCTTTCTGCAGTACAGCCTTCTTTCTGCAAAAAAACTGAGTGGTAGTTTTGCAAGAGGAACAAAAATTTATTGGGGGCTACAGGTTTGATTCAACTCCCAATTAAGTTAATGGGAGTCTTTCTATTGGCTTCAGGGGAGATGGGATCAGGCCCTAACCCGAGACCAACATACTAATTTCACCTGGAGCTAAACCAGGATTTGGATTCAGACTTCCACAGCAGATATCTCTCCATAGGTGCATTACTGAGAGCTATACACTGCTAGCAGACTTTTCTGAAACTGAGCAACATAAGTGTTTATCAAGGGACTAATCACTGGAGATACGAAACTGACCACCTCTTGGCCCTTCCCTCTCCTTGCTGTCTACATGGTGTCCCTCTCTGCCTTGACCTTTGTGGTATTTGGAAATCATGCTGATCAGAGGATAGGCTGCTGCTGACCAGAAATGTATGTTTAATAGATGTAACCCCTCCCCTGTGAAAGTCACTCTGTCCTCTCCCCTCAGCTGCTTCCCTTACCTGAACCCCCTCAGATCCTCGGTGGGGTGTCGGCCTAGGAGCACAGCCAGCTTTTTGGAAGGGATTTTCCACTTTCTGTAACAGGAATATTAATCCAAAAGCCCTTAATCCCTCCCTCTCCCCCCCAAATAAAGCCCCTGAGCCCCTGTAGTGCTCCCTGATGGCAGTAAGCAGCAATCGACGGAACTGCATTGCATTATAAATACCCATATGGATTGTGCTATAAACCAGGAAGTCAGTGTGAAACTTCTGTGTGTCCATGCACTGTTTCCAAGGCTGTGGCATGTGCCTGTCCATTCAGCCCAAGAATTAAGATGTTCTTTTGCCACTAAGCATCTGTTATGAGTGCAGATGCTGAGGTAACTAGTCAGTTCTTTTTAGTGGAACACATGTCGTCATGACGAACAGGATCATGAGAAAATAATATTAGGGTGCCAGAGAAATCTCCCACATTTGTTTTATCTGCATTCTCTTTAATACCCTTTTGAAATCAACAAGATTTTTATATGTGGCAGCAGAACAAAACCTCTCTTTGCTGTAGAAGAATCTAATTTTCCCTGACACCTTTCACAGGGCTGGAGTGGCACTTTCACCTCCAGGGATGTGGTTTCAGATCCTGACTTAGGTCCGAGGTGAAAAGAGTTTGATGGCATTAACTTCTGTGCATCTTTAATCCTGTCCTGCTGCACTCCCTGCTCTCCTAGTCCTTGGCCTTATACAGTTCAGTCGATGCACCTCTGCCCCGACCTGTAACAGCCTCTGCAGTTACTGTTCTAATGTCCAGCAGATGTTTATCCATATCACAAAAGCTATCATAGAGTTCAGAACAAGCTGCAGTCTCTATGAGGAAAGCTCTAGGACCAGAGTGGCAGAAATTGCAGCAGGTCAGGAACAAGGTTAATTGCCAGAGCTGTCTGGGGAGTCCCTCAACTGGAATGGCAGTGACTGCTGTAGGACAAAATTGAAGAGCCGTGGCAGATCGGTGGGTGCAGTTCCAGGACTCACTTAACCATGACCACAGGCTGATTAAGAAACAGCACCGGCAGGGAGTCCCATCCATTCCATTTTGTCTTGGAAATTGGGGACAAGGAGGGTGGGCTATGTGGAGCTAGAGGAAATGTTCTTCGTTGTCATTCACAAACCCTACCGCCAGTGGTAAGTAATCATTATCAGCATGTAACGGCTATTCAGGGTCCATGAGAAATATGTTTGGTGGTTCGAGGTCCCAATGGACAGGTATCTACACCACTAAACTCTTCCACTCCATTTTCTTTTCCCCACAATGATTCTGACTATCTCTCCTATGCCCTATAAAGCTGGTCAGGAAATGATTCTCCTCCCATGGAATTATTTCAGCGACAACTGAACTGAAAAATGTTCTGTTTTTGATGACAACACAAACTTTTTTTTTTTTTTTTTTTTTACGGAAAAGTGGTGAATGTTTCCATTTAGTCAAGAAGACATTTTTCCATCATAAAACATTCTGCAGAGTACCCAGGGCTCATGCACACTCTATATTCCTTATCTCTTCTCTTCCCAAAATGGCTGAAAGGTTAACAAATTTAGGCTCTGATGGACCAAGGGGAGTGAATTCCAGTGTTTATGACCCCTTGTGGGAACATCCTGCTGGTGGCCCTGCCATCTTGAGCTGATTGTAAGTGCAGCAGTACTGTCCGCACAAGGAGATAGGCTGTGTCTCACGTAACCAGGTTGCAAGACAGTTAGGCTTCATAGGTTAAATCCAGCCCCATTCAGAGACTGATGGGCAGCCAGTGCACACAATGGAGCACTGGTGTTATGTGCTCCAGTTGGCAATCTCAGCAGAAAGACTATGGCTACAGAGACTTGACTACTCTCTTAGATCTAGTCTCTCCAGTTTTAGGGGTGAGGCCTATTGGAGCAGTGGATAGTAGCTTTCTTCCTACATCCCTTGCTGTACTTGTTCTGTGGATAAACCGAGGGCTTCAGTTTCAAGCGCAGTCAATCTGGCATCTCTCATCAGCTCTGAAATAGGGCTAACATACAAAAAAGGAGAGAGTGTAGGATCTTTTCCTTTCAAAATTTGTATTTGTGCATTTAGTGCTCATGAAAATGTCAAATACAAAGCAGAGGGACCTAGACAAAGCCCTGGCTGGGATGATTTAGTTGGGGTTGGTCCTGCTTTGAGCAGGGGGTTGGACTAGATGACCTCCTGAGGTCTCTTTCAAACCTAATCTTCCAGGATTCTATGATTCTATGAAATCATGTGTCAAAACTACAGTAGGCTTTTAGCCATTCAGCATAACATTATAACAGAACAATCCAGAAAAATAACCCCCCCCCCCCAACACAGCATGAAAATGACAAAACAATGTGGTCATTAAGATCACATCAGTGGTTATTAGGAACAAAGACTGACACTAAATAATAAAATACTTTGCAGTTTTATAGAAAAGGCTATATTGTCTCAAAGGATATTTTTGTTATATATGTCATCTCTGGGCATAACTGCGCATTCTCTCCCTCCCCGCTCAGCTCCTGTGAATCCTCCCTTCTCATCCTTCCCTTCTAAATAATAATCATTAATCCCAACATAGTGCTTTCCATTCAGAGATCTCAAAGTGCTTCACCAAAGTGGTTAAGCATCATTATCCCCATCTTACAGGGATGGAAATCCAGGCACAGAAAAGGTGAACAATTTGTCCAGGGTCAAAAAGCAATTCCATAGCAGGGATCAGAATAAAACTCAGGTCTCCTGAGTCCCAGGCCTTATCACGACTTCTTCAGCTCTCAGCTACAAACCTTTTCCAGGCTCTCACTGTTTGACTGCTGAGCCTATTCTCATTTCTTGCTCCAGATCTCTCCTCAGAATTCTTCCTACTCTGATCTCTTCGCCCACCATGGTCTCCACTCTGCAAATCCTGCCGCGACCAAACTGCTCTGAAGATATCCGTGTTTGTAAGCTCTCTGGGGCCTTGTATTCTTACTATTTGCATGGCAAAGTGCTATGCACATTCCCAGTGACATGTTATCAATAATTACCATTACTAAAACATCCCTAAACTCTAGTGAAAGCCAGCAATGTAATGAATTAAACACTCACTGTCAAATTTGAGTCATACCAGTCACTCTTTTATTTAGCATTTTAACAGGCCAGTACATGCTAGACAGACAATATTTTTTATTGTCTGTCACTATTTATTCTCAGCAGGCAGCCGGGGCCTTGTCCACATGGCGAGAATGGCGGATATGCAGGGACAATGCTAAGGACTTAGGCGTGCTTGGATCACTTTGCCCAGGAAGGAGCTGAGGTTGGCTGGAGGGACAGGAGCAGGAGTGAGGAAGCCTTTTGCCCCGCGGTGGGCTGAAAATGGCTGATATGGCTGACTAGACAAGCGTAGTACTGATGTGTCATTTGCTTTGTAGAGTTGGATGATATGGATGGATGGATAGAGGCAGTGCTGAGGGGGCCTTTGCCCCAGCAGTACGGTGAAACAGCTGATGTTTCAGTACAGTGAAACAGCTGATGTGGATGGGGAGATAGTGACTACATATTGTTTGTTTAAACAACTTACATCTTAAATGGAACAATCTGATGTAATTATATGTTGATGTCCACAAGGCTATCTTCGCTGCAGCTCTTCAGCAAACAGGTAAGCAGTAAGTGAGCATTAGCATGGATCTCTGTTCTGCTGAAGGAGAGGTCACTCCAGCTGGCTCTTTATCACCTTTTCACTGTTATGTTTCCTTTTTGAAAGTCCTTTGTTTGATTTCTGTTCCTGGAATGGAATGAAAAGCCCAGAGCGAGCACGGAGAATGAGCAATATGTACCACCTCTGTTTCCTGGGGTTTTGTTTTGTGGTGTGAGGGTGAATGGGTCCTGATGCATGCTTGGCTCTGTCGTGCAGAATGAATAAAGTAATATAATAATATCTCCTGAAGCAGGTGATGTTGCTGGATTGTGAATGGGGGAGGGGAAATTAACAGCAAAGACAGAGCTGTTTAATGGACCCATTAGAGGGCATTAGCTGATAATGACAGGACATGGCTGGCATTCTAAAAAAAGAACACACAAATGTCACCTGCACTGTATATTACGGGTATGTATGTGTATCTCCATCTGTCATTCTGTCTTGGTCCAGCTGTATGACCAGTCTCCAAGGGAACTCCTAGTTCTCCAAGGGAATCTGAATTTTATGTGGTCTTTACAATCTGGCCTCATGCTGGGGGGACTGGAGGGCTCAGGGAGTGGGGAAAGAAATACAGGTCTTTTCATCTCTAGGGTGCCAATTCCAATCCAAGCCAGCCCCAGTCCAGGGGACTGGCTGGTTCAGGAGACTGGGATATCGGATATGGGAGACAGGGCCTTTCACTTCTAGGACACTGGTTCCAATTTGTAGGTGGATTGACTGACTCAGTTTGGCATTTCTAGAAGTAAAATTGTGGGACAATACGTTCATGGGTATTATTGTGGAGTCCCTCAAATACCAATGGTTAAATGCTCTCTCCACTACAATGCCATGCCGTGGTATATATGCTGTGTGAATGTCTGCACTTGAGCTGTAAGGGCTCCTGGCATTAACAATGAGCGAGCAGTAGCAGCAAGATGGTAAGAGAGCAGGGATAGAATGGGGGGTTTTCAGCATGAAAGAACAGGTTGAGCTAAAAGAGATAGCCCTTAGCTCAAGCAGTGGAGGTCATAGATTCTCTCTTCTCTTCTATCCCACGGTGGGGATTGCTGCACACACCAGAACGCTGACCTGGTAAGTAATGGTGGCTGAGACTGACAGGGTGAAATCCAACAAGGTTTAGTTAGCTAGCAGTCATGCAGTTCCAGAAGCAGTGCCAGCAGCAGTTCCCTGGTCCCAACCGTGACACACACCCACACACTTACACTTACACTGGTTCCTGTTAGTTTTTCTAAACCCAGAGACTACAACTCCCAGCATGGAATACTGGATTTAGCAACACCCCAGCCCCACCCTTCACAAACATCATCCTCAGAGGCACACAGATGAATTTATGCTCACACCCATCACAAACACATATGGATGGACGCATTCACTCAAGGACCCATGGACACACACGGATGTTATCTTTTTAAAGATGCCTTCAAACTCTCAGTTTGAATGAGTAATAGTGAGCATTATTCCAACAGCTGCTACTGTTCGTACCAGTGAAACCAGCTTTGTAACGTCTCTATATCTTAGGCCTGGTCTACACTACGGGATTAATTCGGATTTAGCAGCGTTTATTCGAATTAACCCTTCACCCGTCCACACAACAGAGCCATTTAGTTCGAATTAAAGGGCGCTTTAAATCGATTTCTGTACTCCACCTCGACGAGCGGAGTAGCGCCAAAATCGATTTTGTTAATTCGAATTAGGGTTAGTGTGGCCGCCACCACCGAATTAATGTGGTTAAAATTAATGGGGTAGTGTGGCCGCACACCACCGAATTAATGTGGTTAAAAACCGAATTAATGTGCTTAGTGTGGCCGCGCACAATCGAATTTATACAACCTGTTTCCCAAATTCGAATTATCTAAATTCGGATTAATCCCGTAGTGTAGACATACCCTTTAACTCTAGTGTGTTCCACAAATTGTTGATTTAAGGCATCAAATACTTAGCATCAGGAAATTAGTCTCTTCAGCGGAAAGTATCGCATGCAGTGGAGGCTTGTTACAAAGTGGTGGCCTGCATGGCGATTTGAATTCCCGTGAATCCCTGGAGCCTGTGAGGAGCTTCCCCTGCCAGGACTAAGTTTGTTGTGTCTCTATAAATAAATGCTGACAAGGAGAATGTGGCCTTCTCCTCCCCATATGTGCATAGAGCTGAGCGTGTGCATGCCTTTCTGGGTGTTTGCACATGACTCTGGGTATGTGTCTGCCTTTATCCTTTAATCCCCTTGTTAATTTACATCATCTCTGTGCATGCCGACACATTGTTACTGAAAACAGGCTCACACAAACTCCATGACTTACCTCTGGACCAGTGTGAACTTTCCCTAAATCTAGACAGAGGATCCCACTGCCAGTGACTAATTAGCCAATCTACTCCATCTTTCCAGAGACCTGATTTGAAGGCTGAGAGGTGGGGTTGAGGGTAAGGCTTGCCTTGCACACAGCAGCTCACAATAACCAGCATTGCCTGTGACACATGGCAGACATTTCTGCAGTGCTGAGAAATGTCAGTGACTCTGGGAATGTCACCCTAATCACACTCTGCTTTCCCAGCTAATTTATCACACACTGTTTCTGACACCTAGGATTCATCATCAGATACCAGTGGGAGGGGTGTGGGGGGCAGAAAGGAAGGGGATATTGGAGCCACTAGGAACTGAGCTCTGCATTTTCTCTGCTCTGAAGATGCCTTGCTCAATCCAGTTAAGGAATATCAACTTTTCCAATCAGCAAGACAGATACACCAAGAAAGGATCCAGATAGGGAAAATGATACTAAAGACCTCAGAATGGCAGAGTGGGAGATGGGGACATAGACAAATCTGCCTGGGTGGGGCTGGAAGGAGTCATGAAAATTTCTGATGAGAGCTACAGCCAGGCACGGTTGGTTAGTTGTTCTATTTCGGACGAGGAAGTGGTGGCCCTGTGCTTTCTCCAGTGAGCACTGGTCTGGGGAGGAACTGAGGGCCTGAGTCGTGTTTCACAGGTGTTTTAAAGCCAAGGAACGCCAGTGTGCTTAATGGAGTGAGTCCGGGGCAGCATGAGTGAGATTGGAATCAGGCCTGGTAGCTTTATCTTGATTAGAGTCAGAGAAAACACTGTCATGGGATTATGCAGAGGACAAAGACAGAGAGAGAAGGAGCAAGAGAGGGAGACTCTGCGAAAGCAAATTGGTGAGACAGACAGGGACAATGAATGGGAATGGGATGTAGGATGGGGGGATACATTTTCATCTTCCTTGATGCAGGGCCGGCTCCAGGCACCAGCTTGTCAAGCAGGTGCTTGGGGCGGCCACTCCGGAGCGGGGCGGCACATCCAGCTATTCGGCGGCAATTCGGCGGACGGTCCCTCACTCCGGCTCAGAGCGAAGGACCTTCCACCGAATTGCCGCCGCAGATTGCGATCGCGGCTTTTCTTTTTTTGGCTGCTTGGGGCGGCCAAAACCCTGGAGCCGGCCCTGCCTTGATGCTAGGGACAGAAGAATGCCTCAGAGAGGAATGAATCCCTGCTCCCCCTTACTCCAGAAGAACAATCATTTGCTACTGGTCCATGTCAGTAATAACTTCCCACCCTCTGTGCCAGCTCAGCGGCACAGGCTGATGTGTTGGAGGGCGGAGTCAAGGCTCCATCCATGGGCACAGTCCAAGCCCAGACAAACATCCCAGGGGTGCTGGTTGGCATCATTCATTTCATCCTCTCAGCATCTTCCATTTCTAGGACTTCTATGAAGCTCTAGCCACACACTGAAGCTGTTCTCCCAGCAGAAAACCCAGAGGCCCAGCAATAGGAGTGTCACTACCTTCCCTCTCTCTAGGGCGAATTTCTCCTGGGATGCACTGGGACAGGCTGGCTTAGGGAGATGTATTCTACACTTCCATGTGCTGGCTTTGGGGATTGTTACTGGTTTCTTCCACATCCCTTAAGTCTTCAGCCACACTGGTGTTTCAGACAGGAGAAGATGCTGCTGTGACTGCTCCACAAGTCTGTGCTGGACTTTTATTTTGTTGGGGGTGAGAAGGGTGGTAGAAGGTAAGGAGGAGGCTCTGAAGAGGGAGAAAGAAACCACAGGATGGCCTAACTCCTTGTTTGAGACACACACTTATACCCTTATGGGCAGTAGACGGGGACCTTACACAGCAGGCTGCTTTGCTGATTGATGTCCTGTTCAGAGATTTGTTTCTTTCTTTTACCCTTCTTCTCCCCACTGGGCCTTTTCAATTGGTAATTACAGTTGAAGTGGACAATCTGTCTTTTTATTTTTAGGTTTGATGCTCTGCCAGTGGCCTCTGGATAGCAGGCTGCTAAAAAGCTGTGGCAGAGATGGAGTGAAGACCTGTGTGTGTGTGTTCACACGTGTCTATGGATCAGTGCCTGTGTGTAGCAGATGTATATGTGTATGTATCTGCATGCATGCCAGAGTGGGGTTTTGTGTGTTTGTAGGAATGCTTTATGTGCATTCAATTATGTGCAAGCATTTCTTGTGTGCGCATTATGGTTTGAGAGCACAGACTGTAATAGCATTGGGTGTAAGTATAGCTTTTAATTCTTTCCTTGCTACAGAAAAGGAGAATGAGAATAACATTTTCAGACTTTATTTAACTGAGAAGGCACTGAGGCCAAAATCTTAGTGTTGCAGTCTATTGTGTCAGTTGCCTATGCAACTGTTTCTCCTCTGTGTCCTTTCCTCATACATACCTCAGGAGTCAATGTAATGACATCTACTGCATTTGTTGGCACTGAGAGATACAGACTCAAGGTCAGGGGTGGCTCCAGGCACCAGCGCAGCAAGTGCGTGCCTGGGGCAGCAAGCCGTGGGGGGCAGCCTGCCGGTCGCTGTGAGAGCGGCAGTCAGGCTGCCTTCGGTGGCATGCCTGCGGGAGGTCCGACAGTGCCGTGGTTTCGGCGACAATTCGGCGGTGGGGACGCCGAAGGCAGGGCACCGGCGGACCTCCCACAGGCATGCCGCCGAATCTGTGTGATCAGCGGACCGCCCGCAGGCGCGCCGCCGAAGGCTGCGTGACTGCCGTGCTTGGGGCAGCAAAAAACATAGAGCCGCCCCTGCTCAAGGTCAGGCTCTTTTTGGCTTCTCACACATCAGGTGTGCTGCACCCTTGACAGGCAGAGACCTGTCCTCACCTGAGAACATCTCACTGGGATGCTCCTTCACAATTCCTCCAGAGCAGAATCCCATTTTCACGGAGTCTGGACAAAATAACAATACAAATTACTACTACTACTAATAAATATGAAGCACTTATATGGTGCTCTTCATTTCCAAATTACTTTGCACACTTTCCCTGATCAAGGGCTGGGTAATTAAAACTTTGGCCACTTTTGAACTTGAAGAATGAATTTGATCTCATCCATGGGACATTAAGTAAAAAAATGTAGCATTCCCAGCCATTCCCATTGTTCCCATCCATTCTGTTTTCCTCTCTCTCTCTCTCCCTCTCTCGCCCTCATTTTTAAAAAAAGCAAGGAACAAACAACTCCCCCATCTCTATCTTTGCCATCCCAACACTAAAGCAGGGAAGAGAATAGAGTTTATTTCCTTCACCTCCCTCATGTAAGGATTTTGATTATAAGCAGCCGATCACTGATTGTTCAAATCCAGGGCTAAATTAAGGTCACCACATGGTGACCCGCTAAAAACTGTGGATTTGACAGATGAAAAAGTGGGATCCTGACCCAACAGTGCTTGGGATCTCCATGGCCTGTGTACACATAGGATCATGACGTGTGGGAGTTGCTGCCCAGTTATAATCCAAATTTAAACTTTCTTTGTGCCAGGTTCAAAAATAAATGATCTTTCACAAGACCAAAGAACCCCAAAGCACAGTAATGTCAAGTTTTAGGAGAGTTAGAAGTGGAAATGGATCCAGAGCAACCACACTGATGGAACAAAGTAGGAGAGGCCAAACACTCAGAAATGGAGCAGGGGCGGACTGAATTCATGGCAATCAATAAGAAGCAACTGGGTTCCTGGGAGTGAGACAGGAGATGCTGAACATACCAAAATGAACTAGGAGGGGTCTCAGCTCTACAGAGAGTGGTTACGTCAGCACCCACACACTTGCATTCCATCACACATTGCTACAAGAGGCTATTCGCAGGGGTCTTGGGTGGCAGTGTGACCAAAGATAAAGCAGAATTATCCTCAATAAGAAATGAGCAAAAGCAGAAAAAGAAAGGAAAAGATAAAATTAAGGTAGGTCTTGCTTGGATGCAAGAAATTCAAAGTGTCTCTCTTTCCCTCCTGGGCAGTTTTAATGTTTTATTCTCTTCCAGCTCAACAAGAAAACCAAAACCAAAAAGCAAGGTTTCCATAGGCACTGCTGAGAGAGGGAAATGCAAAGGGGAGCTTCATAACCACCTGTAGTGGAAAAATTGCTAAGGCCTAAACTTTGATTGACTCGGGCCTGAACTTTGCTTCAGACCTGAGCATTAGTCAAGTTAACTGGAAGAAGGGTTTTTTGGAGAAAGGGGACTTTTTAAGGCAGGGTGAAGGAAAAGTACAAAAGCAGAACTATCTATAATCACAAAGCTTGTGATTCATAACTGCCCACTGCTAGTTTTAGGGGAAGCTTGTAACCGCAAAGGTAAACTGAGAATAACAGGAAAGCTTGCTATGTTATATTCCCTTTTATGGAAAATGTATTCCAAATATGGCAATAATGTTGATAACAAAGTATGTATTACTAATTGTGGTTTTTTGCTATATAAGCTACTCAAAAATCTGTATTTGGGGGGAACTGCCAGTTCACTGGTACCCCCCGTGCATGCTCGAAAATAAAGGGGCCTCAGGCGATTCTGATCCAAACACAACGCGTGGTCGTTTTTTTCCAATGCGGGTCGCTCCTTCCCGCAGCTCCTCTGTCTGCAGAGTGGTGCTGCCTGATAGATGTGAGTGAGATGTCTGTCTTACCCCACTCTCAGGCAATTGATTTTATTATTCAGGTTTTTATCTCACTTTGCCCAAGTTGTCCCCCCACCAGGCTGGAATTAAATCATAGTTCTGGTGTAGCTGGGATCAAACATCCCGGCACTGCAGTCTATTGCTGTGTGACACCTCCCCAAGCCACACCCGAGAGGAGCCACAACTCATGTGACGAAGAGCAGTGTGAAGGAGGGGTTTGGAGGAGAACTCTCACCCCGGGAAGGTACTTCTGCTGGTTTATTTTGAAACAACTCTATTTTGCTTAAGGAAGGAATAAAAGACAAGAGTGAATTGTTAAAGTTGAGCTCAATGAGGCTGTGTCGGTCAGATGCAGCTTCCTGCACTCACCGACTCCGCCTGCCCGCTAAACCACACAGTCACTCACTGTGAGAAACCCTTACAGCAAAGTGAATGAGTGTTTCCATCACTGCCATGCCAGTGTCTGTGGTACCAGTCCCCAAACAGAGTATCATTGGCAGAAGAACAGGACCACCCTGCAGCACTCCGCAGAGGAATCACTGCATTCACCTTCCCTTTTGGGCGGGTAGGGCTCTGTGCACCAACTTGAGTACACTGCTTTCCACTGACTGCAACTGAGAGACACCAGCATAAAACTGGTGTAACTTAACAGCGAATCAGGCCTTTTCTATGCTCTCCTGCGAGTATCACTTCATCTTTTCTTCCCTGCACATTGGCTTGAGGTGGCCTGGAGATACCTGGCCTTTCAGGAAGCAGTGAGAGCAAAAAGGATTTTTGAAACAAGTTTTTCAATCACTTATTTGCATCAGGATCAACTTTAGCTGTTACGCTACTGCCTACCCCGTTTGGACTGGAGTTGCTTGTTCCCATGTGAATGGATTCTGAGATGAGACACAACTGAACTCTTAGCGTGCTTCACACCTGAACTAACCTGACATCTTTGTCTTTGTAAATTCTTTAATTGCTTAATGTAATATGTCCAACGGGAGTGGAAACGTAATGAACAATAACGATGTAAGCTGGTGTGGCTACAGAGCAGAAAGCTTGACAGCTAGAATTTGGGATACTACACAGAGCTGTGAAAGGGGCATATTGCTGCTGGTGAGACAGCTGGTTGGAGCATTTTCAACAGAATGTTTTTCCACTGAAATAAGCTGTTTCGCTGAAGTTGAATTCTTTCAGGGAGATGTATCGATTTTGACTGCATTTTCAATGGGAAGGTTTCTGAGCTCCAGTGACCAGAGAGAGAGAGAGAGCTGAATCAAAACCCAACCTTTAGGATCCCCAAATGGACATTTTGGCACAATTTCATGTTATGAAAACGTTTGCAAGGTTTTGGTTTTGTTCCAACGCAGACGGAAAACGGTGAAATCTCAGAAGTGGTCGTGAAATGGAATTGTTCTTCTCCAGCCAATCTCTAGTCGAAGCCACTGACCTGTCAGAGTGAGGGAGGCCAACATCTTGCTCTGCTATAATGCTCCTCCAAGGGGAATTTCCACCTTGAGACCCTTGTGCTAGAGTAAATCATACCTGAAAGTTCACATGACAAATACATCTCACACCTCTGTAGGTAACCTCAATCCACCTAGCAGGGAGGACTGCAATATTTTAATTAATATTAAAAATTGCATTAGTTCTCTGTAGAACGAGCTCTCAACAAATAGGAGAGAGATTTCAGGGTGCAGAAAACTTGTTACATCTTAGGAAACAATCAATATTCTCTGAAGCACTCTAACAGCCTCTTTTTTCATAGCAGATGGCATGCATTCATCTGAGTGTTTTATTGCCCTTATTTCCTGGGCCGATGAGTGTGTTTTGCCTTCTGTGTATCTCACATGTTTTTGTGTGTTTCTGCATGTGGTATTAGGCCATTAACGTATGTTCAAGTGTGTGTCTGTGGGTGTCTGTTTCTGTGTTTCACTGCTGGCTATATGGGTGATTTGCCAGTTTTTAGGTGTTTATTGCTGCTTTCGTTTTGCTTGCTTGCAGGTTGTGCCAAGATGATTAATTCTGAAGAAATCAGGACAGTGCAAATTCTTCTGGGGTACTTTTTCCTGACATCTCAGATACTGAATACCTGGTGCACTGTGAACAGATGCCTTTTACAACCTGCTCTACAAATACTGTCAACAATACATTTAAATAAATTCCAAACTCACCACCTTCCTGTCTCTATAAAGAAAGCAACAATGAGATTATCACGATTACAGGATTAGCTGTCCTTCTGTCCCCTTTTTGATTTCTCAGTGCATTCATTTTAGGGCCTCTTGTCCATGCCTGTCGCAGGATGGAATCTTACAATTCTTCCACTCTTAGCGTGGGATCAATTGCTTATTACCTCGCAGGTCTGACTGGTTTCAGATACCTGCATTTCTTTCCTTTGGGAACTTGTGACCAGCGATTTTGACCAACCAACCTTGCTCAACAAAGTATTTTTATTTAGTTGCTGGATCAAAGCATTAAAAAAAAATGATTTAAAAAAACAAGCAGGCTACATGCATATTTAGTCTCATCTATTCTTATGCTTCACTATAAGTTAAGTTAGACAAGTTACTGGAAGGAAACAGAACCAATTTACTTTCTCCTAATAAGCCTACATCCTCCTATGTCTCTATGGCTATGTCTACACTGCATGGCTGGCCCAGGTCAGCTGAGTAGGGTGCATGGGGCTCAGGCTGCAGGGCTATAAAACTGCAATGTAGATGTTTGGGATCAGGGTGGAGCTCAGGGTCTGAGACCTTCACCATGGGTTGGGTCTCAGGACCCAGACTCCAGCCCAAGCCCAAATTTTATAGCTCAAAAACCTGAGCTAAGCCCCATGAGGCTGAGTCAGCTGACCTGGCCTCTGAGTCTCACTGCCCTGGGCTTTTTATTGCAGCGTTAAGTGTGACTCAGTTGGTTCTCCTGAGGGTGACCCATCCTGTTCAAACTGTTTTTGCTGTTCCCCACACCAGGGAGAGCAGGTAAGAGCTATTAAGGCTACTCACTCAAGAATTGTCCCTTAAGTGTAAGCTGGTAGACAACTGTGAGAGAGGGCCTCCTCCCTCTTTCCCTAGGTGGTAGGCTCCGCTACCCAGTCAGACCCCTAGGGGGAAATATTCATTCCACTGAATATAATATTAGTCATTATTAAAGAGCACCCCCACATTTGTCACATGGGTAATACAAATATTAGCTTAAATCTACTCTCCCAGGGTTGGCTGCTCATAGGGTTTCATCCGTCAGGACTGCTCAGGCCACACTCTGATCCTCTCTCCTGAGAGAGAGAAAGCCTCCCACACACCTCCTTTATATGCAGGTGGGCATAACAATGTCTGTTTCAGGGAGCCAACCTTTTCCCAGCAGGATCAACTCCTGCGAGGCATGTTTCAGGCAAACACTCCTCTTGTCGCTTACTGCACCCATTAAAACCATGCCCAGGAGAGACTTTCCCTGGGTTGTGGTTGCCAGAATACCTGTCATTTGTGGTGTGTCCTTTTCCATCGACATGAATCTGTCTCACAACTCCAGCATACCTCTGGGACTCCAGCAGAGAATGGAAAGTGTAACCAGTCACATGAACACAAAAGCAATGAGCCAGCCAGCCTCACTTGGAGTTGTCCCCTCTGATTACCCATTTGCAGGGGAATTGCCACCAAAGGGTAGGTCTCTGAGTCTTCTTGGCCACAGGTGTCCTGAATTGGCTCTGTGGCCTGAAGGTACTTAGTTTATACCAAGCCCTTTTGCACGAATATTTGGCACAACCTGCATTTACTAGGCCAGGCACCATTCCTCTTCCATGAATGAGGCATGTTACACCCCTTGGTAATCCCATTCCCTGGGCCTTGTCTAGACTACATCTCCTCATTACCATGCTTGGGAAAGGGGTAAACGCTTTGACTATGGCTGC
>NW_020664446.1:41869693-41935681 GCF_002925995.2 Terrapene triunguis | reverse complement strand
ATTTCCTGCACCATGTCTCTCACCTTAAGGTCAGTGGGCTGACTCAACCCCACATAGTGATCAGCTGTGTTAGTTTAGTACTAACTGAGAGGAAAGAATACTATTTAGTGATTCATTTAAACAGCTGCACCTAGGTGTTCCTTGGAGGTCTCTCATCCAAGCACTGACCCTAATCTACTGTCCTGTGTGACGGGATCACTGACCAAAGTGAGACACGTTGGTGATCTCAGCTGACTGTCATGGGCTTTGGGTCAAGTCCATGGTCCGTTGTGAGGCTTCATGTCTCATTTCCCACTCTAAAGCTGTGTTTTAAAAGAATAATTTTGCCACTTTCTGGAGACTTTTCATAGAAGAAACCATGGATGATTTCATATGGAGTTATCGCAATTCTTGAGGGTCAATATCATGAACTTGTCATGAGCAAAAGAGAATTCCAATTAAGATCTTCAGTCTTCCCTGAGTGCATTATTCCATTTTATTACTTTAGAATAAAACTGAAAAAAACAATGATTTCTATTTTACAAAATAATAATTTCAAATCAGATTTAATTGCTAAGAAAAGGGACTAGCCATCTTCAATTATCATATGGGTGATCCAAAATTCCAGTACCCCTGTTTTAATTAAAAGTAGATGTGCTATCGACAATGCTCTCTTCTTAGTGTGTGATGGCAACAATAGCAGGTTATTAGGAAAAGTAATATCAAACTAATCTGATTTGATCTGTGTAGTTATTAGGCCTAGATAATTATTGGTATTGATTTTATTACTAATATCCCTGCTATAATAAAAGATCAAAATGCAGCATATGTGACTGTGTCATTTATTGCTCTGTCCACTTATTTGGCTTTGTATTAGCTGCATATTGTTTCCAGTTGTTTGAAATTCATGTAAATGTTAAAATTAGGCAATCATTAGACCTCTGTTTTCCATCTCTTCTCTCGTTTCCATTCTAAACTCTCCATTTTTCTCTCATCTGCCATCTGCTCTATTCTGTTCTACAACACCCATCGCCGTGGTATCTATCATCCTTTGCCTTCTTGCCCCTCTCTGCTTCTTCCCTCTCTTGGAACTCTCACAGCCTTATATGAAACTACATCGGATGAGACGAAAGGTGAAGCAAATACTTGCATGTTTTTCCCTTCCTGAACTCAGCCAAAGGAGCTGGCAGCAATTGTGTAGCCAGTGAAGCAAGGCCGGGCTGCAGGGCACACAGAGAAAAGGTCAGAGTGGCTCTCGCCCACAAACATGAAGCCAAACAAAAGGAATAAAGCCCAGATCTATGTCCTTTCCCCTCTTCACCATGCAGGTGGTTTTGTTTCAGACTTGAGTGAGGAGCATGACATGAGGGAATTACTCCACCTCTCTGGCATTTCCCCAAATGATCCACTGCCAGGTATATTGGAACAGAATATGATCTCATTGGGTAAGATCTCTCCAAGAAGGCAGCACACAAAGGGTTATGGAGAACTGATTGTAGCAGTGCAGTGCACAGCAATTGCCTTTGGTTCCTGATGCTCCCAGAGGCTGGGCCTGTTACAGGACAGAGTTAAATTATACTCTGGGTGAGTTCAGTTTACCAGTGAATGTTTTTTCTCTCCCGTCCCTCTCTTCTCAGCCATGTGCACTCAGGGATGTAACGACTGGGCTGCGATGCTGCCCACACCACTCACGCAGCTCTATAAAAAACACATCATTGGTAATCTTTGACAGAGGTACATAACCTGACATGCCGCATGCTTTGAGTGCAAGAGGCGGTCTTATCCCTGCAGCAGGGTCCCTGGTTCACAAGCTTTTTATTGATCATTGTTTTCTCTAAGGAAAATGTCTGTGCTCATAAAAGTCAGGGTCTGGTAGCACCAGCTTAGCACAGGGTGTGGGCTTTCCTCACTAAATGTTGCTACCAAGCCACCTCACTCCTGACCTGCCGTGTCCCCAGTACAAGAGCTTTGCACAGCTCTGCCGAGGTTCCTCCATTACAACCTACAGCATTCCCCTCTAGGCCTTTCCTGACCCGAGACTGGCAGTCATACCAGCTTTTTCAGTGCTTTTTGTGATAAGGACAAGGTGAGGCTACCAGGCTCACTTTAGTTGTGATTATAAATCAGGTCTTCCAGGCATGAAAGGTCAGTGCCTTAAACTACTGAGACCAGACTAAATCGATTTTTAAAAAAAAATCCTATATAATGTTTGATCTGTTAAGAAGCCTGCCTCTTAATTCCACCTCCCATACAACCTCCTCCCCACATGTACTGGTCTTGCCTCTCCTCTAGATCTCAGGATGCCCTCATGTCCAATAACTCCTCACAGTACCTCTGACTCTTCCTAGTCATTTAGCAAGTTGAATAGGAGATCATGCAATTGGAAGGGAGAGGAAGGTCTCATAGGGCTGTGTGGGAAAGAGGAGAAGCTTTGTGGTCCAGGTGCATGTGGGAAGGGGAGAAGGTGAAAGTGACCTGGAAAGAGAAGAGTGTGTGTGGTCAGGGTCATGCATGACAGAAGGAGAAGGGTCTCTCAGACTTGTAAGAGCAGGAGGTTTGCAAAGATCTGGCTCGGAGATCAGAGCAAGGACTCCCACAGGTTGGAGGTTTGGATAAACACTGGGATTTCTGACTTATTAACAAACCTCTGGAACTTCTTAGGATGTCCATCACTACTCCGACCAAGTTCTGTCCCTTCTGTTACAACCCTGGTGAGCTCCCACTGCTGGATGCTCACAAGCCTGCTGTACTGGACCCAAACCCTGGGCCCACATGCTCTTGGCTTGTTGGGGCTGGATGAAGTTTAGGCATAGTCTCTCTGGCCCTGTAAGCACACACTCCAAGTGCAGATGCAATATCTGGCATGTGGTGACCCCACATTCCAATTGCTGAGGCTCTGAAGCTAGCACTGGCTCCCCCAAGCCTCTCCAATAGCTGCTGCATGCGCCCAGAGTTCCACAGAAGCCAGCTACCCTCTGGTTTACTTACCGTTTCCTGCTTCGGAGACTGTCTGACAGCAAAAGCAAGTACCACTCGGACTCTGCGAAGGAGTTCTAAAGACACACGCACTTTACTCATTGAGAAATTGTATGAGCACAAATAATAAACAACTGCATGCATAGGTCTTGGAACTAGGGGTGCTGCCGCACCCCCTGGCTTGAAGTGGTTTCCATTATATAAAGGATTTACAGTTTGGTTCAATAGCTCTCAGCACTCCCACTATACAAATTTTTCCAGCACCTCTTACTGCATATAAAGCCCTTCCTTCAGTGTCCTCACCACTTTGAGAGACCTTTGAGTTTCAGAGTCCCAAGGACCTCCTCTCTGGCTGCTCAGACTTCAGCTTCTGGTCAGTCGGAGAGCTCTCAAGAGCAGCCATTGTCTTTTTATAACTTTCCTGTCCTTTCTGACATGTGATCATCTTGGTCAGCCATCAGGTGCTATGTTACTGCGCACATGAAGTCCAGATTGGAAAACTGGTTTCCTGCAGCTTGACTACCCTCTTTAGCATACCCATTGTATTGCTGGAGCAAAGTCATTCAATATTAATGACCTTGATCACCCTGCTTTGTTTGCTCTCTGCCAAAACCTCTTGGAATTTCAGTCCAAGATGGAGGCAAAAAGACAACAGGGAAGGTACTGGGTAGCCTCACAGCCAAAATGGGACTCACAAAACAAAATGGAGTTTATAGTTTAGCCACCGCCAAACATTCATAAATCATGAGTCAGCCTGCCAAAAATCATGAGATTTTTTTAAAAATAATAATTTTTTAGTTCTTATTTGCCTTCTGGTTTATGAACCATTAGTGTACACTTGGTTCACATTTTCAAGCTTTTATCTGCAGTCATGAGGCTTGGGAAACTTCCATTTTTTAAAGAAAGCTGAGATTCTCATGCAGTCGCTTGATTCCAGTAGTAGAGGCTTTTCAGAGCTCATAGGACTCACAATGAACTCATGAGAGTTGGCAACAATGCAGACAGACACTACATCTTCACTTCCATGAATGAATGAAAACAGAAGTTGGCAGCACCAGATCTCTGAACTACTGACCTTAGCTGTTTTCTGTGAAGTATGGGGAAAGCGCACTGTCATCTACCAAGAAAGGATTACCCCACTTAGAAAATGTGATATTGAGTTGCCTTAAAATAACCCTCTGTGATACGGAGCACATTAAAACAAACTATTTCACAGAAATTTCATTTAAACTTCATGGGCTCCTTCTACATGCCTGAGCACACCCTTGTTGATTACCCAGGGGACGGGGTTCATTTTGCTCATCTTGTCCCAATTCCTCAGGAATGATATCTGTCATGATATTGACACTGGATTGTAGAGACATAAGAGAAGGGAAGGAAGAGGAGACTGATCAGATGCTATTGAGATTGCCTAGCAGTATCTCTGTTCATATTAGAGCAGACAAATGCCATATCATCAACTTAGTATCTGATGAACTGGAGATTTATCCCAAAGATCAAAAAATTGTTGAATAATTGTGTCTATTTTGCTGTTTTGCCTCCTGACTTTGCAGTCTTGTTTAGGGTCTGCCACTGGCTATCATTAGCATTTCTCTCTTTCAAAAGAGCTATAAATAGCAAGAATGCGAGTCATACATACATATAAATAAATATAAAAGGGTGTAATTTCTGCCATGAATATGAAGATTAAGGATACTGTATCTCATTCCTGTTTGATGCCTGAGGTACTAGGAGCTGACTATCAAAACTGCCCAAGCACCAAAGATATTAGTTTAATATTTGTATGTGCTCAGCTTGTTCTTTCGCCAGGATGACAAACAGCCTGATGGAGGTATTGCCAGAGGCGCTCACACTTTCATTCTCTTTTTCACTGACTCTGGTCACATGGAGGGATCTTATCAAACCAAAAAATGCTTTCATTTTTGTTTTCAGTGAAGAGACTTGCTCTATGGGGTGGTGTTATGTTGAAAGAAAGATTTAAGAGCGGAGAAATGGCTCTGATTAAGGATTTCTGTTATTTCCTGAAACATTCAGAAGTTCAAGGATTCCTTTTAAGTCAATGGGAAGATGAATTTGGCTCCCGACATTTACCTGAATCTCTCTGTATTTACGTGAACCTTTTTGGTGTAGGAATCAGGCAACAAACCTCACAAGAGCAAGCTTTCTTGAAAGATTTCTGTTCATTTCTGGTTCCAGCCAGGCCTGAAGTACCAGAACAGTCATTCTTGTGGTATTTTAGGCAACATCCTGGTGTGATCCTGACCAACACTAGAATATACAAAGTTACATGTAAAGGAAAAAGATAACTAACCCTTTCCTAACCTCCAATTAGATTCAGTTAAGGTTGCGTAAAGTTTCAGAGCAAGTCTAATGTTATCTAAACTGGTTCCTCATCCTTAACTGCAATGCCACAAATTCTGTATAATTGTTGGCATTATCAAAGATTGATCCAGGGTGCAGAGAACACTTATGTGAGAAGATCTCTATTTACATTTCTGTCTCTACCTTATAGCCCCCTGATTGATAAAAGCCAGTGATGTTCTTATCTGAGATGAAGACAGCCATTTGAGACCACATGCATATTAAACCTTGTCTCATCCCCTCCAAACTCCTAGTTCTGCTTGGTTGGGGCAACACCAACCAAGGCAAATTTACCAGTGTATTCAAGCTACTGTAGGCAAAAATCCCTATCTGTTGCAATTATGTGGCTGTAATACCTGCCAGCCACATCCACTCTGGATTCCAGTGATAAACACCCAGCAAATAAGGGCAGAGGCAGCATAAAGTCTTGGATGCACATATCCTGCTACTGGCAACATACATGCAGTGCCTGGGCCCATTTTTGCACTGGAGTGAAGAAGTTTAGATATCCTGCTGCAGCGACTGTGGGGGCAATCCCTTTTTCCTCTTGAATGGCTGGACTTTATGAGGTGTGGGCCCAGTTCCATTCCACCAATACACTGAATGGAAACACTGAATGCTGATGCTTTGTATTTGCCTGTAGATTTCTCGGTTGGATTGTACTTCTATATATGTGATTGAAGATGAGTATTGGAGGATGTCTTTTGTTGGACGGGCACCTTGTGCAAGTTTTTATTATTGCTTTCATAAAATCAATAAAGGCTTATGAAGAACAACCAGCAATAGTAATAATACATCTCTCTTTGTGTTGCAACTTGTAGAACAACTAAGAAAAGAAGCAAACACTCTATGAAGAGAAAATCAAAAATAGCCCCCTCCAATTCAGATCCAGTGAGCAATTCTGTTTGATCAAAATGGTGCCATGTAGCATCGGGGAAGAGGGGAGGAGGAGAGCAGGGAGAGATATACTACTTTTGATTATATTACTGGTGTTTTTTATTTTATAAGAAATGTTTCTAGATTTGAAGGAAGAAGTAGATATGTAGAAAACCCCTTCTAAGTCATTGAGACTTTGAAAAAAATGTTTTTGAACTTTAAAAAAAAAGTTCCTTTTTTGTCCAACTCACAGATAGTTTTATGTCAGGTGTCACCAGGTGATGCCATTACAGTTAGTGTTCCAAGTTATTTTTCTTAGTGTGCAAGCAAATGTTTAGACTTGGAAAGACATCCTGAGTTTTTGTTAGTTTTGTTATGATGGTTCTGTGTTGAGCGAGCTGTGTGAGCAGAGGGTTTGCTTTCTGCTTTGTCAAGGTAGAGTCTGTTCTGGAGGCAGAGCTGCTCTCTGGGAAACAGGCAACTTGTGATGGGCTGATATTCCTTTAACCATTCCAGTTCTAGGCCCCATGTATATGTGTAAATAAAACAAATTACACTTAGAATGTACTCAGACTCCATGTCACTATTTGACTGCCATCTCTATGCTAATGACTCACATATCTACCTGTTTTCCAGACCTGCCTCTTTCTGTCCAAACTAAAATCTCAGCCTCTCTCTGATATTTACTTCTTGTTGTCTAGCTGTCAGCTGAAGCTAAACATGGCTAAAACAGAGTTGCTAATCTTTTCCCCTCAAGCTCTCCCCTCACTTTCTTTCTCAGTTATTGTGGACAACACTGCTATCCTGCCAGTCATTCAGGCTGTAACCTGGGTGTAATCTTTGACTCAGACTTCTCTCTGAAGTGCTCACTGCTTTTTCCAAGATGCTACTTCTTCTTAGCACTCCTACTAGAGGAGACCGAATCCTCATGCAAAAGGTAGCATGTGTGTGTGTGGCGGGGCAGGAAGCGTGTTATAGAAGGCTGGGAAAAGCAGTATGGATACAGAACTATTGGATAGGGCACCCGAATGGGAGTCAGGGGGATTCTGTTCTATTCTGTCATGCATTGAGATACCCTGGGCAAAGCTGCCTCAGTTTCCCTACCTGTAAAAAGAAGATAGAAATGCTGACTGATCTTTTAAAAGCACCTTGTGATCCATAGATGAAGTGCTGCTATAGACATGCTAAATATTATTTCATGTTTAATATTAATCTTCTGCAGGCACTTTTGGCCACTAATAAGCTGTCCCAGAAACACATTCCCTCCTCCACTCTCCATGCCATTTTGTGAGGAGAGCTGGAGAAGTAGATCTCTCTGTTCTCCAGGGACCCTGTTTCAGGTTGCCAACAAGAGAAAAGTGAAGTCAGGGGAAGCTGCAGGTGCTCAGGACCTCTGAAATTCATGTCCATGGTACCTACATTTTTCCACCCAGTATCAGAGGCCACTTTTGAAATATGGCTGCCTGCCTCTGAGGCCCCTGTTTCTCCCATCCTGATAGGTCTCTCTCAAAGGCAGCAGGAAGTACCCTCCATTGTGCGGCTGCTCTACGGCAGTGGGATCTTCAACATCATACTGCAGGGCATGAGCTGGAATCTTCAACTAGTGGTAAAATATTTATATCTTTGTGATCCCCTGTATCAGAGAGATAACTGTGCCTCCCCCTCCTAGCCCCATATGGTAGTAGCATTCCACTGAACCCAGTGGGGCTAAAAATAAACAGAGGTCTCAGTGAAAGAGATGGAAACTCAGAGTTGCTTTTGTGAGGACCACAACAGACTTACTTTCCCACTTCCACATATCTAACTGAAGGTGGGTGGGAAGCAGCAACACATTACTAGGGACAAAAGTTTCTTTTTAGTGGGGTGTAAGGCAGAGTTTTCAGCCTCTTTGGCCCGTGGGCAAGGCCTGACCTATCATGTGTAGTGTTGTATAAAACAAGGCCAGATATGCTTAAATGTAGAACATGGCTGAAATGAACCACAAACTATTTTTAATTAAAGAAAAATCACAAACATTTCCTGGGGGAGCATTCACCCAGATGAAATCTGGGCTGCACATTTCCTGAGTTTGTAACGTCGAGGTTTAAAAAAACCCAACATTCTAATACTAGTGTTTTAAAGGTTAATGTATTCTCAGCCATAACTCAAGCTGAACAAAAATTTTAGTCTAGGAACAATCATGCCATGGCATTAGGGGATTTACTAGATGACCTAGTAGGTCTTTTCCATCTCTAATTTTTATGCCTCTATGATTCCTTTTCCATTTCTTTCCTGGTTCACCCACCCAAGTTAACATTAAACCAGGGCTAAATCCATCAGGCGTTTTATTTCAATCATAGTTATTACACTGAGGCTACACATACAGAACATGCTAGTGTAGTGACCCCCTTCTGGCTTAATATATTTCTTTTCCATGCACAGCATTACAGCTCTTGCAGTACCAGTGGCTGAGATGCATCACCTGGCATATGATACTGAAAACGATAGGCAATTCTAACCACTCAGTTTCCCACACATCTAGTTCAGGAAGAATGGGTGTACTCCAGATGCTAGAAGACAGAAAAATTCAAGAATCACAGATAGGAAAACATTTTGTCATGAAATGCGTTGATGATTCATCACAGAGTGGACTCTCCCTCCCCAGCTGAGGGAGCAGCTAACACACAAACTAACCAGGGGTTTGATTCTCCATTGCTCTGCATGCTGTGTAGTGACTGACACCTCCACAGGGTGGGTGTAAAATGCTACCAAAATAGAAGAGTAGTAGGTTCAAAGTCTCTTTCTGTGAAAGGGAATAGTAGAAATTGATCTTCTCTTTCTAAGGGATAGTAAATATCATCACTCTGCAGAGTTTACCCAGAGCTCTCCCTTTCAGGAAGGGGTCACTAAGCCAAAACACCACACCCTTAACCCTGATCTCTCCCCTACCCGACGACGACGATGACAATGACTGCTGCTGCTGCTACTAGAGCGCTTCTCTTTTTATACCCCGCCCAGCTGTATGTGCTCCATACCCCTGAATCCTTTCCTGTCTGCTCTCACACCTGTACAGAGCTGACCAGAAGGCAGAGGGTAGAGAAATGGTGGCTCCAATGCTCAATTACTCAGAGACTGCATAGGACTCAGATGGATAGCACACCCAGTCACATGGTTATATGTTTATAACAGAGAAGAATTTGTTTGAGAGAGAGAGAGCTATGTAACTATATTACTTTTCTTCTGTATTAGAGAAAATGGTTTAATTAGAGCAAGAACAGCACTCTGGGGTGTATGTAAATATGTGGTGCTTGTTTATCCCAGCAGTTTTTTAATGGCATATATAAGAATGTTATTAGTTTCCATTTTTAATTTGTAGTCAGGGTTCCTATTTTCCCATCACTCTGCTGATGCTGGGAAATAACAAAACTGCTCCAAAATCCTACATGCAGAAGCAAACAGGGCAAAAACCCATTGATTTAGTGTGAGCCCTCTGTTTCCTGTATGTATCTAGCCAAAATGATGGCTGTTCTCCACGGTCACAGGACTCTGAGCACCACCAAACATCAACCAACTGCTGCTTTGGCACCACAGTGAGACTAGCGGTGTAAAACAACAAGAAACCCAGCTAGCTCCACGGGGATGGTGGGTTGGCTTTTAAACATCATTGATTTGAAAAGCAGTGACCACTCCTTCCATAAATGTAACCAAAACCAGTCCCCAAGACAAGGAGGGGAGGCTGATTAGAGGATATTTTAAAATATACCAGCATTATTTTAACCCTCTCTTAATAAGTAGTTGCTTAGTGCTTGCCTGGCCCTCTCCTCTATATACAGGAGTAGTGGACAAGCCTCATCCACTGTAGTTCCAGTACTGAACTCTCCCCAAAACTGGGCCAATGTACCTTAGTTGTGCACATAACACACCCTGCAGCCCACCCTTGGCTATCCACACAATTCTACCAGTGCACCCCTATGTACACTTAGCCTTACCAGGGGAATCTTTAGCAAGAGGTGTCCTAAGAATAACCAGATAATCCTGTCTCATTACCCCCTAGTGGTTCAGCCCTGATTTCCCCACCCCCAGCTCCACCAATGGGTAAAAATCAACTCATATTATTCCAGTCCAGGATCTCTACTGAGCAGAGACTGACAGCTATAATGACCAATTCTGTGGTAGTTTTAAATTGAGGGGAAATATTCACTAGGGACTAGGATTAGCTCATTTCAGTTGTGTCCCAGACAGGAATGAAACCCAAATGTGAAATGTCGGTGTCCAGTAAGCCCCTCTCTCCACTGCATCTCTGATTCTCCTTCACTTTACCAGAAAGTTCCCATTGGTATCATAATTATATAATTGCTTTGGATGCAGGCCCACATTAAAGATGACTGGAAGTAAAGCAAATTCCCTAGTTGTGAGTCATATAGACAGTGGAGTAGTGTCTCAAAAGAATTGATGGCAACCTGATTGCCTGCATCATGTAACACCAGACTGGATAAAACATTTGGGAACAGATTGTAGAGGAGGATCCTGCACTGAGTCCTAAGGGATGAAGGAGATGTGATTTAGCAAGCCATCTAATCATTTCTATTATTCTGTATCTGTCCTTCTTGGAACATCTCAGTGGATAATCTATGTTCACCACTATCCAAATGGCAAGTCAGTTGCTTTTAACTCAAAAATTACACCTTATCTCTGTGATTGGGTCTTGTGGACCTCAAATTAGAAAAGCACAGGCTTGAAAGGAGAATCCTAGCAACTTAGAGAAGGAAATTGCCATGATTCGAAGGCAAACTTTTTGCGGGCCCAGAAAACAGTGAATCTGAGGGGGGATTCTGAATCAAGCATCATTGGGGAAGTTGTGGATCTTCAGTGAGTTCTGTGAGACTGGGGGGAAACACATCAGCAAAGTTTGGCACCATTCTGTTTTCCTTTTCACTTTCCAGTTCACCATGTTCTGGAACTTGCCATTTGTTACCTGTCCGTATAATGTATGAGAGAAAAGAAGCTATTTGACCAGTTGATTAGAATGGCAAAACATACAAGCAGCCAGCATGGGCAGAACTTCATCCAGCAGTTGAGAACATTCCTTTCTCATTTACAACTCCAAGTGGAAATTGTCTGAGGGTACAATTCACCCCTCGGAAGTAGCCAACATAAGGTCTATGCACCACTTAAGCTCTGTTTAGAGGGTTTAGATGGGATTTCTGTGGTGCATGGGCCTGATGCTGGGCCCTCTACACAGGGCTGGGTTTCTCTTTGAGTGAATGATCTGGAAAAAGGGGTAAACAGTGAGGTGGCAAAATTTGAAGATGATACAAAACTACCGTATATACTCGTTCATAAGCCAAATATTTTTGGTAAAAAAGTGATGCATCAAAAAGCGGGGGTGTGTCTTATAAACGGGGCTACACCAAAATTTGATTATTTTAAACTCTATGGAATCATTGAATTGAATATCTAATACATTGTCGTTTTGTTTACCTGGAGCGTCTGCAGGCATGGAGCCCCTCGGCTCCCTGTGGCCGCGGTTCCTCGTTCCCGGCCAATGGGAGCTGAGGGGCTCCATGCCTGCAGATGCTCCAAATAAAACAAAACGTCCCGACCCGCCAGCTGCTTACCCTGATGGCCGGGAGCCAAAGTTTGCCAACCCCTGAAATATAGGATCGGCTTATGAAAGGGTCATACAGTTTTTGCTATTTTTACCTAACCATTTTGGGGGGTCGGCTTATAAATGAATGGGCTAATGAACGAGTATATACAGCACTCAAGATAGTTAAGTCCCAGGCAGACTGCGAAGAGCTACAAAAGGATCTCACAAAACTGGGTGACTCGGCAACAAAATGACAGATGAAATTTAATGTTGATAAATGCAAAGTAATGCACATTGGAAAACATAATCCTAACTATACATATACAATGATGGGGTCTAAATTAGCTGTTACCACTCAAGAAAGAGATCTTGGAGTCATTGTGGATAGTTCTCTAAAATCATCCACTCAATGTGCAGTGGCAGTCAAAAAAGCGAACAGAATGTTGGGAATCACCAAGAAAGGGATAGATAAGACAGAAAATATCATATTGCCTCTATATAAATCCATGGTACGCCCACACCTTGAATATTACGTGCAGATGTGGTCACCCCATCTCAAAAAAATATATTGGAATTGGAAAAGGTTCAGAAAAGGGCAACAAAAATGATTGGGGTATAGAACAGCTTCCATATGAGGAGAGATTAATAAGACTGGGACTATTCAGTTTGGAAAAGAGGTGACTATGGGGGGATATGATAGAGGTCTATAAAATCATAGATGGTATAGAGAAAGTAAATAAGGAAGTGTTATTTACTCCTCCTCATCTTGGTAGTCCATCGAATCCGATGATGACAAATCTGTGCAGATCATCAGTTGTTGGTCTTATGGTGTGCCCTCTGGTGACTGTACAAGCCAATTCTAGAGGTGCACATTTTGCTGCGGATGGTGCATGGGAAGTTCGCGGTCAGTGGATTGTGCGCTGCTGTTGCTCTGTGACGCCGTTCGCATGCCTCTTGTAGACGCTGGCAGCGGTCTTCCTCAAAGGTGATGCAGGTATTTCTGACTGTTGCACGCCACTGTGTTCTGTCGCTGGCGGCGTCCTCAAGGTCCCTAGGTTTGATACTGCTGTAGTGCAGATTGGCTTTGATGGTGTCCTTGTAACGTTTCTGTGGACGACCTATATGCCGGATGCCCTGGGAGAGCTCACCATACAGAAGCTGGCAGGGGATTCTGTTGGCATCCATGCGGCTGACATGACCGGTCCAACGTAGCTGTGACTTCATGATCATCATTTCAATGCTTGTCATCTGGGCTTTCTCGAGGACCTCGAGATTGGGCACTTTGTCTTGCCAGCGGATCTTCATGATGTTGCGGAGGCAGCGCATGTGAAATGCTTCGAGCTGCTTGATGTGACGCCTATATAGTGTCCATGTTTCGCACCCGTACAAAAGAGATGAAAGAACAACAGCTCTGTACACAAGCAGTTTTGTTGACATCCGGATGTTGTGGTGATTTAAAACTTTGACACACAGACAGCCAAGTGCCTGTCTTGCTTTGGATATTCGTGCATTGATCTCATTATCCAGTGATCCATCACTGGATATGACACTACCCAGATATTTAAAGTTCTCCACTACTTTCAGCTGAGTGCCGTCAATGGAGATACTCGGGACAGAAGCATTTGATCCAGGTGCAGGTTGATGGAGAACTTCTGTCTTTCCAAGGCTGATAGTTAGTCCGAAAAGTTGCGAGGCCTCAGCAAACTTGTTGACAATGTGCTGAAGATCATTTTCAGTGTGAGCCATGAGGGCACAGTCGTCAGCAAAGTGTGCCTCAAGAAGGAGTTTCTGCACTGTCTTAGTCTTTGCATTCAGGCAACGGAGGTCAAAAAGTGAACCATCGTGCCGGTATTTCAAGTATATACCTCGGTCCAGATCTTTCAGTGCATGGTTAAGGACACATGCAAAGAACAGGTTAAATAGGACAGGAGCGAGAACACATCCTTGTTTCACACTGTTGGTGATGTTAAAGGGGGCTGATGTGGCTCCATCAGACAATACTTCGCCTGTCATGCTGTCATGAAAAAGGCGTATAATCTGGACAAATTTTCTTGGGCAGCCAAGTCGTGTTAGAATGGTCCAAAGGGCTTCCCTGTTGATGGTATCAAAAGCCTTTGTCAGATCTATGAAGACAGCATATAGGTGCATGTTCTGTTCAATGCACTTCTCTTGTATTTGTCTGACAGCAAACACCATGTTGACTGTGCTCCGGCCAGGTCGAAAACCACATTGACTTTCAGGTAGATTTGCCTCAGAAATACTGGCTATTAGGTGGTTCAAGATGACGTGGGCGATGATCTTCCCTCCAACAGAGAGGAGGGATATGCCTCTATAGTTTCCACATTCTGCTTTGCTGCCTTTGTTCTTGAAAAGAGAGACAATAGTAGCATCGCGAAGGTCCTGTGGTATGTTTTCATCCTCCCAGATGTTGATGATCACGCTGTGGGGTGTATGGGGTGGCCAGGGAGGGGTAGTACCTCTGATGGGGGGACTTGTCGTACCCTTTGGGGGTAGTCCATCCACTTTGGTCCCCACCTGTCACTCAGCTCTCACCTGTGGCTCCAAGTAGCTGCAGCATGCGCAGCGGCCACACCCCAGGCAACGGCTTCAACAGGCCGGCCAAACCAGGTGAGTGTAACTGATGTGACTCAAACCCTCAGTGAATTAGGGATATGCCTACCCCGCATGCGACGTCAGCTCCGGCGGAGTGGGCGAAAGAGATCACTAAGATCCAACGGCCAAGAAGGCGGTTCTGCAACGCTTTGTGGAAAGCGAAGGACTTGACGAGGCACGAAAGACGTCAAGGCCATCCACTGCAACCAAAGAAGTTACCAGTCGTGACGATTTTTTGTACCATTGGTGTCTGGCTTCTAAGATCGAGAGAGTGGGATTGCTCCCGTGCAACAGCTCTACCACTCAAAAGCTTTCACGCACAGGTCCTGTGCAAATCATCAAACACTCCTCCTCATAATACAAGAACAAGGGGCCACCACATGAAATTAATAGGTAGCAAGTTTAAAACAAACACAAGAAAGTATTTTTTCATGGCAACACACTGTCAACATCTGGAACTCCTTGCCAGAGGATGTTGTGAAGGCCAATACGATAACGGGGTTCAAAAAGGAGCTAGACAGATTAATGGAAGATAGGTCCATCAGTGGCTATTAGCCAGGATGGGCAGAAATGGTGTCCCTAGCCTCTGTTTGCCAGAAGCTGGGATTGGGTGACAGGGCATGGATCACTTGATGATAACCTGTCTATTCATTCCCTTTGGAGCACCTGCCATTGGCCACTGTCAGAGGACAGGATACTGGGCTTGATGGACCTTTGGTCTGACCCAGTATGGCCGTTCTTAGGTTCTTATGAGAGAAAAGAGAGAAAAGCAGGATAAAACAAAAACAAGTCTGCAGGATGGTAACTTTGTAATACAGCCCTAATGCAGGCTCAGCACCACTGGGAGACACTGGATAACCCGGTGTTCAGAAGGAGTGCTGAATTCCTGGGCCTACAGCCTCTGTGCATCTCAGAAAATTCAATGCACCCCAAGAAAATAGAGCTGGTCAAAATGTTTAGTTTGAAATGGCTTTTTTAAAAAAACAAAAATGGCTTTTTAATCAAACTGGACATTTCTGGGAGAAATATGTTTTCAACAAAAAAATTCAGGTTTTTTGTTGAAAAACCAAACCCCATCATTTTCTGAACTTTTTTTTTTTTTTTTTAATTTTTTGGCAACAGAAAACTGAAAAACTTGACCAGTTGGGTCAAATTTTTTAGTAAATTCCCATTTTTTAAAAATGCTGATTTTTAGTTGCCAGCTATTTTTTTTCTTTCAGGTTTTTGGTTTTCAATGAAAATCCAAAAAAATGTTGTAGAAAAATGTTGACCTTGTGGGGGGGAACAACATTTCCCAACCAGTGTTAATCCCACTTAAAATTCTCATTAAGTGGTGACTCGCGCTATTTTTTCTTGTATTAATTACATCTGTAAAAAATGTTCTAAAGACAGTCTAACAGCAAACAGAATTTTAAAAAAATATGGACCTAAAGGAAAAAAGAAGAGAATATGACCAAAAAAAATCCATTACTCATATATAGGCAGTGACAGAAGAAGCTGCAATCCCTCATTCAGTATTATACAGGCAGTTGTGTTGTGTTGGGCCTTTCGTCTCTCTCCACTCAGGATCAAAGAAATGGGCAGAGGGATGTGTAGTACAAGTTTAAGATTAAAGGATTATCATTAATTAAAGCTCTAGCTCTGGGAGGGCCCTGCCTGACCTGCCAGTGATATACTATCTTTTCATCTACAGTAAGGACAAGAGAGATTTGACTTTCCAAAATTTCTGACCCAAGAAAGAGAGAGCAGGGTAGAAGATGGAATTTGAAATAGATGGGAAAGTGAGAAACAGAGAAGAGAGAAAAAAAGAGATGGGGATGGGTAGCAAGAAAGAGAGAAACAAACTAAAATATCCTCTGCCTTTAATTACAGCCCCTGTTAATAAAGAAAAATGAATGACATTGTGCACAAATACACACTGCTGGGTGTCCCAGCAGAACCAAAGAGAGCACTGAGAAAACCAAGACTGCCCCAGTGAAAAGAAAGTTATAATTGCATGTAACAGTGTCAAAGCCCCAGGAAATGCCTTCAAGGAAGCAGTTTGTGTGGGGAACTGTACCTTTAAAAGGCTCTGGCAAGAGCTAGTGGAACTGATTGGTATATGTCAATTGGTTAGAGCTTAGACACTGAATGAAGCAGTCATGTGGCAGGTTCTCATGCTCAGCGTGATCATTGAACACCCTGGTTTGATTAAGATAATTTTATTATTGAAAGGTGAAATGAGTTAGCTGCTCTGTTTGGAGCACATGGGAGGTGATTGTTTGCTTCATTTAGTGCAGAGGAAAAGTTTAATTTTTATGTGTGGAGAATTACAGGTAATCACTTCCTATGTAGGGAGGGAGAGTTTTTTTCACTAGCTCTTAGGTAGTGCTGTAGGCTCCTACGCCACTTTGGCTATTTTTGGACTATTTTTTGACTGCCAGAAGCTGGGACTGGCTGACAGAAGATGGATTACTCAGTAATTGCCCTGTTCTGTTCATTCCCACAGAACCATCTAGCATTAGCTACTGTCGGAAGACAGGATGCTGGATTAGGTGGACCTTTGATCTGATCCAGTATGCCATTCTTATATCCTTATGGAAAAATCACACCACAAATCCATTGTGTTTTTTATGTTGTGTTTGCCTCCATGTATTATAAATGCTAAACATAGGGGCTCTGTTATCTAATCAATATATGTTTAATATATTCAGTCAGTTATGTTATGTGCCTGCTATCATATTTGTGTACTCATGCATAGATGCTATATTTCTCATTTGTACAGCAGCTAACTGCTAGAGATTGTACAATGTATACTTATTCTACATGTCTCTTCAGTCCTACAGTATTGCTGACTTCAGATAATGAAAAATTATGAGTTGGGCCACAAAAATAATAGAATAGCAGGGTTGGAAGGGACCTCAGGAGATCATCTAGTCCAACCTGCTGCTCAAGCAGGGCCAATCCCTAGACCCCTAAATGGCCCCCTCAAGGATTGAACTCACAACCCTAGCTTTAGCAGGCCAAGGCTCAAACCACTGAGCTATTCCTCCCCCAGTCATAGGATTTGCTTAAAATCAAGACAAAAATAATATAATATGGGTTCTTTTTATTTGTCTTTCAATTTCTGAGCTTTGGTAGGTACATTTGATTCACATTTTCAAATTTTTCTCCACAAGCATAAGAGCTAAAAAACTTATTGTTGTTTTTAAATGAAAGCAAGAGTCTCACATAACTCCATAAATTTGGGTTTATGAAAACATCAAATATCATGAGACTTGCAATAAAATCGTGAGAGTTGTCAACACTGGCTGTAGGTATCAAAACAGCCAGCAGAAGCCTTGGCTAGCAGCAAGCGGTCTATCCTGTAAGATAACTACTTGAAGTGGATAGTTACTGGTAGTTTGTTTTGTGTTTGCCATTTTTACAATTGAGAATATTTAAATATATACCTCACTGAAGAAGCACACCCATAATCACTAGCCTATTTTGAACATGCTGGCCTAGAAAGTTACGCTGAACATTGTTTCACCAAAGGAAACAAACTACTTATCTTAAGATGAGATTTATTTAGTGACAATAAATCTATTCTTGAACAATTACTATTATCCTTTAGGCTACAAAATGACATGCTGCAACAGGTGCCCCTCTCCACCCTATCCTCTTCGCTGCAGAAACTGCACAAACTCCCCTGGATGTGCTCTCAGTAAAACTTTATTTCAACTCCTTTTCACCACTATCACCACAGTCCCCCGTGCTCCTATCTATTTACAATGTTTGCCAAGCTTTAGGCCCCCATCAGCCGGACCTGAGAGGAACAGAGATCTCCCCACTTTGAGGCCTTTGTATGGCAAGACTAGCTTAGCCCTAGCTGATGATGGTGTTTTGTGACTCCCCTACAGAGCCTTCCTGTGCCTCTTTTATCAGCCCTGGGCTGATGGGGTCAATTGAATGTTTACCCCCACCCAGCCCACTAGCCTGATTAGATCATTACCCCAATCAACTTCTCCTGGGGCACTAATCAATGTGATCAGAGTGCTGGCTCACCTACTCATTCCCTGCACACCGTCACAGCTGCCCAGCTGAGAACAGAACAACATTCCAGTCTTGGAATAGCTCTCAATATATGGTATCAATCTTTCACTTAGAACTGATATCATATTAATTATTCTCTCACATTTATAGAATAAAAAATCCACTTGCTAGGCAGACTGGCTGACCACGATCAGAATGGCAATATATACATGTCAAACTTAACAAAATGTTACACTTTGGTGTTTCAAACAGAACTTATATTACACCAAGCAAATTAGCTAGTATAACCCTAACTTGTCACCATATTGTCAGCACTGTAAAATTAATATGGGCACCTCTCATTACTTAATAGTTGTGTCCAGATCTGAGTAACTATTGTACATTGTATCAAAGGCTTGTCTACTAAATTTTCATTTGGTCCAAGCTTTTGTATGTTATGACAGTTCTTACCAAGTAACAATAAAGAGAAAAAAGAGATGAAGGACCAGATCCTCAGCTGGTGTAAATAAGAGTATCTCTGCTTAAGCTACACTGATTTATACCAGTTGAGGATCCAGTCCTGAACTCTCTATATGCAAGGTTGTGGATTGCTAAACAGTAGATGACAATATTATGGTAATATAACACAGCACTTATAAAAGTATAGTTACATGATTTATCTAATGTTACCATTCTATAAAGGGCAAAGTACAGAGCAAACAATCAGATTAAAGATAATGGGGGTATTTAGCATCTAATCATAGAATATATAAAATCTTTGTCTTCTGCTGAACATAATTCTTTGGATCTTGAATTGGTGATGTATATACTATAATAACAACAGTGTATCCTTTCTCCTACCTCCATCTGTCTTACCTATGGGCAGGGACCACTTGTTAACTAGCACAGTGGAGCACTAATCTCAGTTGAGTCCCCTAGGCACTAATACAATACAAATAGTAAATAAAAATAATAAACATATATTTTTGTGTACATTCTCTAACCTGGGTGAACTCTGCAGCCTTACCTTTGCCCATAAGCAGAGCTCCCATTTTTAAAGCTGTTCATACCTTGTGGAATGGCACAGCAATAGGGCCTGGAGTTTTACAGATCATTTCTTTATATTTATTTTAAAAGATGACAATCAGAGAGCCCTGCGTACACAAACACAGCCAGCTCCTCGGTAGGTGTAAGTTGGTCTGGAGCTATGTAGATTGACACCAGCTGAGGCGTTGGCCTACAAAACTCAGATACAAAATGGAACCAGTGTGCAAACTATGAACTTCCCTGAAGCCACCCAACCGGGACACTCACCTACCACTGAGTGGTGCCCACTCAGCTCCCCTCTCCTCACAGAAAGGGGGGGGGGGAGCAAGAGAGACAAGATGAGTGTTCTGTATGATCTGAAGGTTAACAAAGTTTGGCACTGAGGGCCAATGGGCAATGCCAGTTCCACAGTGGATGGTCCATTATGAAAATGCCCTGCCCTCCAGCCACCATGCCCTGATTAAACCAGGGGATGGGTAGCTTGAGTGTTTTGGTTTCCATAGGTTTCAGCGTGGTAGTCGTGTTAGTTTGTATTAGCAAAAACAATGAGGAGTCCTTGTGGCACCTTAGAGATTAACAAATTTATTTGGGCATAAGCTTTCATGGGCTAAAACCCACTTCATCAGATGCACTGTGTGGAAAAAAACAGTAGGCAGGTATATGTACACAGTACATGAAAAGATGGGAGTCGTCTTACCAAGTGGGGGGGTCAGCGCTAACAAGACAAGTGGCAATTCTTCAACAAAAAACCTTCAAAAACAGACTCCAACGAGAAACTGCATAACTGGAATTAATTTGCAAACTGGACACCATCAAATTAAGCCTGAATAAAGATGGGGAGTGGATGGGTCACTACAAAACTAATTTCCCCATACTAATTTCCCCCTACTGTTACTCACACCTTGTCAATTGTTTGAAATGGGTCACCCTGTTTACATTGGCCTCATGACCACTACAAAAGTGATTTTTCTTCCCTTGGTATTCTACTGTTGAGAATAGCCCACTTCCACTTTAATTGAATTGTCTCTTTGGAACTTTCCCCCTCCCACTTTGTATGGCAACTCCCATCTTTTCATGTTCTGTGTACATATACCTGCCTACTATTTTTTTCCACTCCATGCATCTGATGAAGTGGGTTTTAGCCCACAGAAGCTTATGCTCAAATAAATGTGTTAGTCTCTAAGGTGCCACAAGGACTCCTCGTTGTTTTAATTTCCATAGTATTATGCAGGGACAGAGGAGGTCAGTGAGGCAATCATGGCCTAAACCATTTAGGGCTTTATAAGGAAGAACCAATAACTTAAATTGCACCCCCAAATGAACTGGAAGTTGATGCAGAGCAGGGAGCACTGCACGAATCACCACTAAACCAGTGAACAAACAGAGTCTGCACTAGTCACAGTCTCTGGATAATCTTAAAGTACAGCACAATGTAGAACGTGTGGAGGTGACAAAGTCATGGATTACTGTAGTGAGCTGTAACGATTTGCAACTTCCTAGCCAGATGTAGCTAATAAAAAGCATTCCTGCCTGCTGCTGCTGCTGTCTAGCTCTCCAAAAGCAGCAAAAGATGAATAAAATGCTTAGGCTGCAAACAAAAGGTGGGCACGCCCCCTCAGTTGCAGTAGCTAACCTGACCTCTACCAATTCTCCTGCTTATCCAGGTTGAGTCTCAACCTGTTTGCCCTCATCTCAGCCCTGATCCCAGCCAGACCCTGGGTAAGTTGGTCAGCTATAGGTCTGATGTAACACAGACGTAGAGCAGTGTCCCCTTTACATATTGAAAACAATGCAGCTCAGATTGCATCAGCCTTTCCCCTAAGAACCTCACATTCGTATTGAAAGGGGTGGGGGGCGACAGAATAGAGCATGACTCATGTGCAGTCACCCAATACTGCTCTGCTTCCTCAGCCAGGCACATTGGTTCCTTATAACACAACTCAATCCCTGTCAATCCCTGCCAGGGTCCATCACTGGGTCAATGCTGCCGCAGTATTAAAGACCATAGGCCGATCTAACGGAATCTGAAAAGATGCTTGATTTTCTTCCACAATAAGCTGATCATCATTAAATAATGAGAGTGGTGCCATCACCATGCTGTCCATACCCAAGTCCAGCCATGAGCCAGCTCCCACACAACTCAAAGTAATGACTTCAGGAATGCAAGGTGATAAAAATGTTTGTTCATTCAGCGGGAAAAGGAAAGACAAAACCAGACAAAATGAAAAAACAGAGGAAGCTAGACAACCCCCCGCCCCCACAGATAAACAGTGGCAGTATCACAAGGGCACAGTAATTATGCAATTGATGTAGGGTGACCAGACAGCAAGTGTGAAAAATCGGGATGGGGGTGGGAGGTAATAGGAGCCTATATAAGAAAAAGACCCAAAAATCAGGACATCTGGTCACCCTAAATTGATGTGGAGGAAAATTTACAGTGCTGGAACTTTCCCTGAAAAAGGCCATCACTGTCATCACTATGCAAAATGTAGGAAATGTAGTCACTTTGCAAAGGCAGTTCATATTAATGTAGGAGGCAATGTTTCTGACCACTACGAGTTTTCATTGATACAGTCAGTGGTAACCATGCCAAAGAAACCAAGAGATCATTCCCAAGCCAAGTATTTCATAGATTCATTTTTACAGATGTCCTCTCGGGCCCAGATTCTCATCTTGTTAGATTAAAATTTGACACTGGTGCCCAGGTAGGCATTGTCCAGAGAAAAATACACCAAAAATTTTAACCTCAAGTGCCTTGTAACACACTAACAACTAAAGTAACTATTTGGCTATGAAGGTGAGTTTAAATTATTATGGTGCATACAAGCTAGAAGCAGATACAAAAATGCAACACTTAAGTGTGAATTTTATGTTGCGGACATACAGAATTGGCCCTGAAAGCATGTTTAAATCTTGAATTCATTGAGATTATAAAACTTGATATTTTTGCAGAATATGTAGACATTTTCAAGTCCCAGGAGAATGTTCCTATTATCTTGACCTAACAGTAATCTGTTTTGTAAATACACTGAGAAAAAGTACCTTTTGCACTCCATGTCTGACTCAGGAAGCAAATGGATTGCATTAAAAAGCAGTGATCTTCATTAACTACAGAACTGCTTATCTCTATACTTCTTTTAGACAAGCCCCCTCAAACATAATTTTAGAGGATCTGATTCTGCACTTCTTTGCACCTGTATAGTCATTTATACTTGTGCAAGGTAAATGCAAAGTAGTTTTAAAACATTACCACTGATGTAAATAAGTGGATAATTCTGCTTTGGTAGCATCTGTCACCCACTTTTCATAGGTTAAATTGCTACACAAGGTGCAAGGCAGTGGAGAATCAGGCCCAATGTCTTTCAGGACCTTTGAAACCTCAAACAAGTGATAAAACATTCACATTTCCCTTGGAAGGCTCTATAATGAAAATCAGTCATGCTCAGTTTGCTAGGCGCAAAATAAGAGTACTGGGCAGGTACATTGAACCATTCCTTCCTTTAAACACATTCCTGTGTCTGCCGATTGTTGGAAGGGCAGTAACCTTCCTTATATTTCCTGCCTAAAAATATTTGGGGGCTTGGTAATGTGTTCTATAGGCAGGCCATAGATGCTAACTCAAAACCAGGTGAAATTTTGCTTGTACTACAAAAACATGACTGACGTTATGAGAATCGAAAACAACCAGATTTGTCCCAACTCTCATTTTAACTTCTTTACAAGAAACAGTTTTCAAAGGGGTTTGTAATGACAGGGAATGCTTACCAGGCCTCCAGACTGCACTGCAGCCTTTCTTGGGTATTGGCTCATGGTAAGGCTTGTTCACTGGACTTTCTACATTTCTGCTCTCCCATCTAAAGAGTTCTAAAGAAGCACTCAAGGAAGACAAGGCCATTGTGGAGAAGCTAAATGAATTCTTTGCCTCAGTCTTCATGGCCAAGGATGGGAGGGAGATTCCCACACCTAAGCCATTCTTTTTAGGTGACAAATCTGAGGAACTGTCCCAGGCTGAGATGTCAGTAGAGGAGGTTTTGAAACAAATTGATAAATTAAATAGTAATAAGTCACCAGGACCACATGGCATTTACCCAAGAGTTCTGGAGGTACTCAAATATGAAATTGCAGAACTACTAACTGTGGTAGGTAGAATCAGTGTCTGTACCACATGACTGTTAGTTGATAGTTAATGTAACACCAATATTTAAAAAGACTCCAGAAGTAATCCTGGCAATTACAGACCTAAAAGCCTAACTTCATTTCCAGGCAAATTGGTTGAAACTATAGATAAGAACAGAATTATCAGACACATAGATGGACACAATATGTCGAGAAAGCATCCACATGGCTTTTGTAAAGGGAAATCATGCCTCATCAATCTATTAGAATGCTTTGAGGGGGCCAAGAGTGATCCCAGGGACATAATGTACTTGGATTTTCAGAAAGCCTTTGACAAGGTCCCTCACCAAAGGCTCTTAAGCAAAGTAAGCACTATGAGATGAGAGGGAAGGTCCTCTCATGGATCAGTAACTGGTTAAAAGACAGGAAACAAAAGGTAAAAATAAATGGTCAGTTTTTACAGTGAAGAGAGAGATGAATAGTGGTGTCCCTCAAAGCTGACTGTGAAGAGTTACAAAGGGATCTCACAGAACTGGGTGATTGGGCAAGAAAATGGCGGATGAAATTCAATGTTGCTAAGTGCAAAGTAATGCACATTGGAAACATAATCCTAACTGTGCATTCAAAATGATGGGGTCTAAATTAGCTGTTACCACTCAGGAAAGAGATCTTGGAGTCATTGTGGTTAGTTCACTGAAAACAGCTGCTCAATGTGAAGCAACAGTCAAAAAAGCTAATAGAATGCTAGGAACCATTAGGAAATGGATAGATAATAAACCATAAAATATCATAATGCCACTATATGCATTCATGGTATACTCACACCGTGAATACTGTGTGCAGTTTTGGTCACTCCATCTCAAAAAAGAGATATTAGAACTGGAAAAACTACAGAGGAAGGCAAAAATGTTTAGGGCTATGGAACACCTTCCATATAAGGAGAGATTAAAAAGACTGGGACTGTTCATCTTAGAAAAGAGATGGCTAAGAAAGCATATGATAGAGATCTATAAAATCATGAATGGTGTGGAGCAAGTGAATAGGGAAGTAGTATTTACCCCTATTCATAACATACGAACTAGGAATCACTCAAATAAATTAATATGCAGCAGGTTTTAAAAAGACCAAAAGGAAGTACTTCTTCACATAATGCACCATCAACCTGTGGAACTCATTGCCAGGGGATGTTTTGTAGTCCAAAAGTATAACTGGGTTCAAAAAATAATTAGATAAGTTCATGGAGGATAGGTCCATTAATGGCAATTAGCAAAGATGGTCAGGGATGCAACCCCATGTTCTGGGTGTCCCTAAACTTCCAGCTACCAGAAGCTGGGACTGGAAAACAGGGAATGAATCATATTATAATTGTCCTTTTCTGTTCATTCCCGCTGAAGTATCTGGCTGTGGCCACTGTCGGAAGACAGGATACTGAGCTAGCTGGATCATTGTTTTGACCCAGAATGGCCATTCTTGTGTTCTTATTTCCATAGTCCACACAATCACATTTGGGAAAATTTCCAAAATTGTGCCTTTCCTGCAGTTTGGCCATCCTGTCCTCACTGGCAGAGGTTTTGTAGCCCTGACATCCTGTGTCAGAGCGGATACCTTAGTGTAGTGGATCTCAACCAGTGGCCCGTGGGCCACTTGCGGCCCAATCAGCACACAGCTGCATCTCATGTGACATCCTCATGGCCATACAGATAGTATATATATTGTGTGCATAGGCGCTGACTCCGTGGATGCTCCGTGGGTGCTGAGCACCCACTGACAGCCATCTCCTCCCTTCCCCCGCAGCACCTCCTGCCTTCCGGTGGCGCTGCCAATCAGCGCCTCCCTCTCATCACAGCGCCTCCCATCCACCGTGGAACAGCTGATCTGTGGCATGCAGGAGGCGCTGAGGGGGAGGGAGGAGGAGTGAGGGCCAGATGTGCTTGGGGGAGGGGGTGGAAAGAGGCAGGGCAGGGGTGGGGACTTGGGGGAAGAGGTAGAGTGTGGGGCGAGGCCTGGGGCAGAGCCGGGGGGGTCAAGCACCCTGGGCACATTAGAAAGTTGGCACCTTTGATTGTGTGGATGTGGCCCACATAACACATAGAGAGCTGCCCATGAGGCCCACAAGGAATATAGGTTGAGAACCACTGCCTTAAACTCTCCTCCTTGCTACTTTGTTTCCTAAAAGTAAGTTGGACTAGTGGCTCCTGTTTAACAGCTAATTCTCTTTTTCTCTTAAATAGATAAGATAAAAACCTTTCTTCCTGATGGCTTCTTCATAACAGACCAACAGATTTTTATTCCTTTATTCTTTTAAAAGGAATTAATGATCTAATTTATACAATCTTTCAGAGTGAATTTTTCAATTTTGCCCAAACTCTGACTCTTCGTTCCATATTTTTTACAAGAGATCCAGTGTTATGGAAAGATGCTTTAGCCAGAACAGTCATGTATACAAAGCCCAGGCTTAGCCTTGTTGCCTATGAGAGCTATATTCATTCCCTTCCACTCACACTCTCTCGTCTTAAAAAGAGCTTCCACAACCCAGAACTAAAACGGCTTCTAACAGTTAAAAATTACCCAGTTAGCATTTGTGGGAAAGTCTAATCTCCTAATCAGGTTGTCCCTGTTTTCTGAACCTGGGTTATTACAGGTCAGAAAAACATAGTTGTAAAGTGATCATTCCATGTTTTTTACAAAAGTACCTTGTAAGGTGAACGGTTTATAACAAAGGAAATACAGTATGCATATTCCTTTAATACAATTTGGCTGAATAAATGCTTCTATTTCAAGCCAGGTGAAGCAATAATAAATATTGGGTGAATTTGTATGCATAGTGTAGTCCATTAAATAAAAATTCACTCCCAAAAAGGTAATACAGAGCTGTTGCATCAGGCCAGCGCTTGTTAAAATGATTATTAATGGTAGTGTACTTCTTCATAATAGGAATGAATGACCCTCCCTCCTTTAAGTTACACACATATTACTGACTTATTCTTTCAACCTCATTTCAATTGCAATGTTCTGTGCCAGCCCTTTCTACACACCCTTGAGGATCTGCTTGCAGGTTATTCATCACGTAACTTTTAATGCTTATTTTTGTAAAGAAATAAAAAAAAGCCCTTCTATTTGAATGAAAAATAAGGAATTTAATGCCAAATCCAATGGCGGATCTGAAAAAAAGAAGATTTTTTATGCATGTTGTATTTAAAGTAGACACCCACAATCCATCTACCTTAACAATCCCTCCCCTTCCAAATAAATAATATTCTCACCATGGCACAGAAGCAAGATGACAAGGCAGAAGCAACTCATAACTCATGAGAAGGAGACAAACCCAAAAGAGGCAAAAAAAGGACATAATCTATTGAGTCAAGGAAGTTTTATTGCAGGTGAGGATGATGCAGAATATCTTTTGCTACTTTTTTTGTGCCTTTCCTAGATGTCACACTAGCTTTCTTTCCCCATGGGAATCTTTACTGTGAAGTAGGGCACAGTCTATCGGTCTGAGAACACACAGAGCCAGGAACTCCTGTTTTCTAATCCTGACTCTCACACTCACTCCCCTCTTTGGCCTTTGGCAAGTCACTTCACCTTCTCTCTCTGCCTCAGCTTTCCTATGTGTGAATAAGGGATAATGTTACTTCACTGGGATGCTGTAAGGATTAGTTAATGTAAATAAAGTGTTACATAACAGCTAAGCTTGATTATTAATAAAACATGGCAGGACAGTCATTTCCCTCACAAATATACCATGTTAGACCAGCCTGACCAATCTGAGGTGTTTTCAAAGCACAGTACAAGCCACGTGAAGATAGTGTTTGTGGTACTGAAGTAGAGGATTTGACACCAATAGCTAAGTTGGCAGAGCTGATGCAGTTCCACTGCGTTCAAAGGACTGTGCCAATTTATGCCAGCAGACAATTTGGCCTCTTTTTTCTTCATGGAGACCAGGGAATAGAGGGGAGGGAGGAAGAAGTGTGTGAGCATGTGGTGCAAAGGGAGGGTAGTTCAGTCTTCCTGCCTGTCTCTCTACAGAGACTGCCAGAAAGCAACAAGGGGACCAACTGGTGCCATTGCTGATGGTGGATTTTGGGATGTGGACGTTATTAGAAAATCTACTTTCTAACCCTGAGCAAATAGGGCAGAAATCTTTAAAAGTTGAAGGGGGTTTGTGGGGACTCTGACCAAAATATGGGCTTTTCTGCAGCTCTTAGAGGCTATGTCCAGGCGAGGAAAATAGGTTGTGTTTTAAAACGTGTTGGCTAGCACAGTTTAACTGACGCAATTTTAAGCAAGACTTCGCAATATATGTTTAGACAAGGGCAAATGGTGTTTCAAAACACGTTAGCTGGCTATGGTCAAGAACTAACAACCTGCTTAATGGTTTTAAATGTGGCCTATTTTTCCATGGTAGATGCGGCCAGAGTGATCACGGAAAGAACAAAAATAGGAAATAAAGGAGAGAGCGAGCAAAAAGAGGAAAAAGAGGAGAGGCAAAACAATGATGAGGAATGGGAGAGGCAGACAGTGGAAGATGCTTTGGGCATCGACTGCAGCACTTTCTGTGAGTACCGCTGCTGTCAGTGCAAAGGAGCCTGGTGTGCATTTCAGAGAACCAAAGAGGCAGGGAATCCCATCTCCACCTATTGTCAATATATCTAGAGCAAGCCTCTGGTAATTCCATCAAGGAGATTCTGGTGGCATCATAAATCACTGAGGAGAAGTTCAAGTCATCAGAACTCCTTGATGGAATTACAGCATCATAATTCAGTCACCTGTTTTTAAAATGGGTAGATATATTGCCATGAAACCTCCAAACAATGTGCCTATGTGCATTTTAGAGGTATATTATTTAGTATAAACCAGTTATAAAAAAATTGATGCCCCTAATTTCTGCTAATTGTCTTTGCTTCTTTCTTTTTCCCACACACCCTCCTGACCCCAGTCCATCTGATTCTAGTCCTTCCCCCCTCCCACCATCCCTTGAATGAGTCACTTGAAATAAAAAATGATTTACATCTCATAAGGCCCATACTTTTTTGAATGTGCACTGTTTTTATATCATTTTCTATTTGCTATATCAGGTACTGAACAATATTAAGAGTCTGGCCCCAAATCCACTGAAGTCCCCGGGAGCCTTCTACTGACTTCCATGGGATACTGATCAGATCTTACGTGCTGCCCAACTGTGTCCCTTTGCCACACCCCTCCCAGTGGGAGAGCAAAATGGAGAGAGAGGACAGGCTGTAAAAGGGACCAGTTTAGGCAGTCTGGCCTAGCAGTCATAGCTGGGCTGGGGTCGATACGTAAGGGATGGTAGTCAGTGAGCAGTGGTCAGAGCCCAGGTTCAACAAGCAAGAGTCAGAGTCAGGCTGGGGCTGGAGATCAGGGATGGTACCAGGCTGGAGTCAGGAGGCAAGAGTTAGGGTCAGTCAGACTGGGGTCAGAAGACGAGGTGATGTCTGGAGTTACAGACAACATGCTCAGGCAACTTCTTGGGGCACCTGCCAGGGTTCAGTAGTGCACTTGCCCAGTCAGAGGGCTGCAGGGTACTGTCATTCTCGGTTCTTTGGGCAGTACTTCCTGCAGTGCCTACTCTTCCCAGTGTTCCCTGGAGGTGGCTCTGCATGCCCCTTGGTGGCACTCTGGGCATGTCAGCTGTGCAAGCTCTACAGACCTGGGTTCTAGTCCATGGGTCCTTACAGAGGTTGAGAAGAAGCCACACAGGCATTGTGCTACCTTGCATGCTGCAGAACACCATCAGCTATGAGGCTGCAGTGACAGAACAGCATGTGCAGGGGCTCTGGCCACTGTGACAAACCCTGAGATACAGTAGTGGTAATGGTTATATGGGGGCTGAAGTTAAAGGGGAGTTAAGGCTACTCAACACTGTGCAGAATCAGGTCTGTGTGGCTGGGCAGTTGGAGAGGATTCCATCCCCACTACATATTCCCTGCTCAAGACCCATTTACATGAGCTTTGCCTGGGGGATTGGTATTCAATACTAAGGGCATAAGCACCTTTTCCACAACCCTATGGGAAGTTTCACTGTTACAACAAAGAGCATAGCACAGCTTTCTGTGTATCCATGTATAATACACGTGTGTGTATCTAATAGGGGTGTGTGAGTATTTAGAGAGATATATGTATAATTTAAAGTATTATATAAATGATTGGGGGGTGTTTGTTATATATACATAAGCTTAAAAGGATTTGTTTTTGAACAATGTAGTAAAAGGCCTGAGGATAATCTGCTTCTCAGAGACACGTCTTTTTCCTGGAGGGGTCGCAGTCACAAATTAGATAGTCACAATGCATTACTTCCGCTGAGTTAACTCCCAACGCCTCACCTCTGTCCTCCAGAGGAAAGGGGACAGCAGACATGGTTACACATGGTGAAAATTGGAGTGTCCCCAGCAGATGTGTCTTCAATCTCCCAAATCAAAGCTGCTTGAGGGGAAGGGATGGGGGAGACTGGGAAGGAGGAGAATTTTTAATGGCCCAAAGTGGTGAGAATTCATTACTCTGATAAGGCCCTGGAAGCTGTCGTATTGAGCTTCAGCCATGGAGGTTCCCTAGAGAAATTTCACCATGTTCAAGATAATCTTCTTATAAACATTGTTATTTATTTTTTATTTTATCCGACATGTGTCAAGCAGGGCTGCTAAGCCTATTACATCTCCAGGGAGGCTGGGTTTTTTCTTTTAAGACTGCCTGTCTCCTTGTTGGCTGCTCTGGACGTTTCTCCATCACGGAGGACAGACCGATGCCCTTATAATTATAGCGATGGGCAAACTTCTGTGGATTTGGTGGCTCAGGTCAGATAAACACCCAAAATTCTAGATGCTCGTCCAAAGTGTCTGGAGTTCTTGGGTCTCAGAAATGGGCTGTATATCTGACCAGAGCACCTTTTCTTGTTTTATTTTGTCACTTCTGTTTCTGGCCTCAGCCAGAACATAGAAACGCAGAAACTACAAAATACTGGAAAAGAAAAAGATAATTAAACTTTTTGTGAATCTCAGCTGTGGAGTCAGTTTGAACTCTGGGTAAAGGGTCAGCTTAGTTCTTATTATATCCATATTAGTTCATTCAGGGCTTTACTTATAACTAGAAATGGGCCAGTAGCAGAGTCTGGAACCTTTGAATCTGAGGAGTGGCCTTCAAGGGGGTCAAAGCTGTGAATCTGAACCTGCCCCTAGTTTTGATTCTAGGTCACCTCCACAACTGGAGTGGGCTGATTTTGTGACTCTCCTTTATTTGTGTCAGGAAGCTAACACAAATAGCACCCTGGACAGAGCAGTACTGGGCCAGGTCAGGGGAGCAAGAGGGAGCTCCAGCCTGACTGGCTGAAAGACTGAAGCCCTGATACAGGGGCAGAGAAGGGGCTAGGGCTACGGGGAAGTGGCCCGGGGAAATGAACGGTGAGGGTTGAAGGAGACGCAGTGCATGGCTGCTGCCTAGAAGGTCCCTAGGTCGGGACCTGGAGTAGTGGGTGGGCCTGGGTCTCCTCCCCCGCCCCTTTCCCCCACTTGTCACGGAGGGGAATGGGCAGTGAAGGGCTGCAGTTTGCCATTTAGGCAAGTGACTAGAACCATGGGGCTGCAGCTGGCCACAGAGGTGACTGGCTGCACAGAGGACTGCTGTTCCCCTGGAACGGGGGGAGAATGGAATGGGGCACGGTCGGAGGGCTGCGTCCTGAAGAGAATGCCGCGATCCTTGAGGCAATGCGGGTCCGGAGCAGAAGTGACAGTGGCGAGACACCACCGGAGGAGGGTGCCCTGTGAAAAGACTGAGCTAATTCCCAGAACGACCAGCAGGAGACACCATGGTGGTGAGTCCCACCCTGTTACATGGGGCCTTCACTAAATTATGGAAATTCCTGTTGGCTGGGAACCGTTAATAAAGTGCTGTGCCTTGTCTCTCATATGAACCTCATTATTCAAGCCTGCAGCACAAATGTGTTAGGCCCATGCCACCCTGACATCTTTAGTGTAATTTTTGTACCAGGTGCCTGTACTGGGCATTACCCGGGATTGCAAATTTGAAAGCACTGAAAGATTTGAAGTTGCTACTGTGAGAGCCCAATATGCTTCTGTGCCTTATGATGGTGACAAAAGTTTGAATTCAGAGCTCAGCCACCCACTGACCCATACTTTTACAGATTGATCCTTTGTCAAGGCTGTCCTGATCAGATGTGGAAAGATGGATGGATAGATGTGTGAATGGCCAACACTATGATTCAGTGTCAAGGACCTTTGTTCCCTTATGGGAGTGAAAAGGGTGAGTGTAGGATGTGAGGAAAGAGTTTGGATTAAGAGATAAATTGCTCATTCTGAATGGAATCATTTTGGACAGAGTGAAATCTATCTCTGACCAGAGAAAGGGAAAAGAGGGAGAAAAAATTCCTCTTTAAGTGGCCATTTTGCAGAGGAAATGTCAGGCTCTCACAACTCAATGGGAGATTAGAAATGGAGTAAGTGTAAGACACTCACACATATACATGCCCGTACTCAGGAGACTTTCCTACAAAAAATCAATACGACCTTATCTGACTTCTGCAGTGTCAGGACAATTAAACATTTCCCTCACTACCTTTTTGGTATTGGATTTAATTTTTGAAGTTCTTCTCGTCAGTGGATGGACGGAGAGGAAAGGAATCTCGGCAAGCATCCTCTCAGAGAGGGAAGATAATGCGCTATAGCCATGGAAATAATGTTGGCTACTTGACCCCATTGACCACTGCACTCGCTACCCTCCATTTTTTTTTTTTTTTTTTTTTTTTACATTTCCTGGTTATAGATACAGAAGTGATGTCTGCAAAGGAACCAAATTTTCATCCCTCCCCATAGTGCAAAGTTTCACAGGCCGATGAGACCGCCTTCTCCAAATGTTGAGGTCACTTTTATTGGTTTCTCTTTAGCTTATAGCAAAACCTCACAGAACAGAACCAGCAAAAAATAGAGATGGGCCCAAGCTGCAAAGTCTGGATCTGGTTCTGAACATTTCCAATAGGTTGTGTTTGGATCGGGAGAAGTGGGGAGACTGGGTTTGGCTCATTAGAAAATTAAGGGCTAGTCATAAACTTTGCATCTTGGATCAGATCCAGATCCAAATTTTTCCAAAGTTCAGTGGTGTACAGAACCCAGGCTTTTGTTCAAGCTTGTCTTAAAAAAAAAAGGCTTATTTGTTTTCTGAACTTTGCACTGCAAATCAGTGAAGCTGGCTCAGTGTTGGAGCTGGCTGAATCATAGAAAAACTTATTCAAGAATCATTATTCAATGATAAAATTGTCAGAGTTTGTAGTGCCTTCATTCTCCAAGAATTATTCAACCAATTATATTCAAGGGCTGTGTGAGTCTTCCATGAGATCTGTCTGGAAGGCCGTCCACACAGCATGAGCCCAACAACTTTATTGTTAACTTTACATTGTCCTAGTATCTTTCATCCTGCAGGATCTCAAAATCCTTTACAGACTGTTGGCCAGATTTTTGAAAATTAGCCTCTTTTTATACCTATAAACCAAGTGCACAGTTTTACTACTACCGAGGCCAATCCAAAGTCCTCTGAAGGTCAACAAAAAGACGCCTATTGACTTCAGTGGGCATCACAGTGGACCCGTAGGCCTCCTAGTACCTGATTTGCTGGTGCAGTGAGGGAATTATGCATCTAAATCTCGTAATTTCCATTGTCAAATAATTGTGCACCCAATATTGAGTTGTTTGTGCTTGTAAAATTGTAGGTTTTGAAAAGGAGGCGCAATTAAGACCATGTCAAAATCCCAGTGTGAAATCTTGGCCCCATTAAAGTCCATATCAAAACTTCCATTGATTTCAATAGGGCTAGGATTTGCATTCCAGGTAAAATATGTTAAAGGATCTCTCTTCCATCACTGAGTACAGCTGTCCATGGGGCTGAATATAACAGCCAACACTGAAAAGGAGAAGTAAGGTTAAAAACGTCTCCAATACAGACTACCAGGAAATTTTGGAGAGGCAAGAATGGGCAGTAAGTTATCTACCTAATCTACTTTACCATTGCTGCTGGACTTCTGTGGGTTTAATCACTATCGCTGGATGTTTGATGTGCTTTCAAAATGGTGTTGATGTCGGATTTTTGCTGTTACATAGCAGAATGAGATTGTTTCATTCAAAGCAGAAAATGGTTTTATCAACAAGAAGTACTGGGTTTTGCCTTTCTGATGTTTTAAAAGGAATTGCAAACAAACTTCTATTTAGAGTTGGGCAAATACTACAAACCCTGTTTACTAACATTCACTCATAGTGCAAACTGCTGTTTGTGCCAACCATGTTTGTGCTCCTTTTTATTCACTAGTAGAAAATATACAAATATTTGTATTAGTATAAACATTTGTGGAAAGGTGTATTTCATACAAATACCCATTTTCATATACAAACAAAGGGCTTTTATTCACAAACTTTTATTCTCTGCTTATGTGTCATCATTTATTAGTTCCCTGCTTCAAAAGTTTGAGAAATCTAATCAGGGAGCAGAAACAGCACACTGTAATTTAGGTGATCAGTCAACCGCCATGAATAATGAATAACAAATAGTTAGAGTGATCAGTTCACAAACAATCCATAGGCTCAAATTTGTGTGTATGAGCTGTTCATTTGATAATTTTGAATAATGAATATGGCCCCCTATTCAACAAGGCACTTATGGACTTGCTTAACTTTAAGCACATGAGTAATCCCATTGATTTAACTGGGACTGCTCATGTGCTAAATGTTAAGCACATGCTTCTGGATCAGAGCCTAAATTCATATCTACCAGTCTGTTTGCAGATAATTTTTGAACAGAAAAAAGGGCTGGGTTCGCCGGATAAATTATTTACCATGAATCAGGCAGGCAGCTTTATTTTGAATTAGCACTTACTACATTCCAAAGATGAATTTGAAAATGATTTGAAAAGTGTTTCTTTGTGTAAATAAGAAACAATACACTCAGTTATGAGAGGAAGATATTTAATTTCTTTTATTTCATTGCCTTTGTCCACTGTATAAAACAACTTCAGCTCAGCTCAGTTTATGACTCAGTGAGCTAAGTGAAAAGTGTAAAGGGGGTAAAACACCCTCCACAAATGCTAAACCCCACTCACACTTCTGTTTAGCTGCCCTAACTGGAACAGCTAGAGGAAATCTGATCAATGCTGTTCAAAAATGTGTTTAAAATTAGAAAAGCTACTTTTCCCCGTGGAGAACAGATACTGTCAGCCCATCATCCTCCAGTAATAATATATACAGCTATAAATAAGTGGCACTTAGTTGCACAGTAACAGAAGGGCAAATGGGCCATCTAGGTCTATCCACTTACTTTGCTAAGGTTTGTATCTTCTGTAATGTCTCTTTTCTGTAAGTGCTGGTCTGACTCTGTTCTTTCGTGAATATATTCACGGCTGCAGCTTGCGTTGCCACCTTTGGTAGAATTCATGACACCAGTGATGCTTAGTTCTGACAGAGTACGTTGGTTTACATGTCAAAACACTGCATAGACATTCAATCCTCACAACAGTCTTGTGAGTCATGTGAGTAGGTAGTAGTAGCCCCACCTACAATGGGAAAACTGAAACAGTGAGATGAATGACTAGCCCAAAGCCACACAATGGGGCAGTGGCAGTCAGGAGTAGAGTTAAGGATCTCTAGTCCCCAGTGCTGTGGATGTTCCATACCAGCCATCTCGGTCCCACTGTCTTGTTCTGGGGTGTAATCCAGACCAATGATGGCTGGTGTCACTGACTGCCCTGTAACACTGGGTGGTGTAAAATGCTCTGCTGCGGTAGTTTCCTTGTCCAGGTGCTCCCAGCCAGCATACACGCATGCACTGAGTGTCTGTGTGATAAGCCACCCTGGACCAGCCACTCTGACATCAGCAGCCTGCTTGTTACACTCTGGTATCAACCATCTTTTTGGTTACATCTGGCAAGATGACCCCAACACCCTCCAGTCCTGCATTTTCCCAAAACTCTGTGCCCAGCAATGTCCAGCTCTTGCCTGGCTCATTCAGAGGAATAATAAGATTTATCTGCCCCTCTAAAGATACAAAATGCAACAGTTTATCACGCTAACTGCAGTTAACAATCACTTCAGTTCAAACACAGCATTGGGTTGGTTTAGATTAAAAGTAAAACAAGATTATTAACAAAAGGAGATAAGATTTTAAGTGAGCTCAAATACAAAGGATATTGATAGAATTGGTTACAAGCAAATAAAAGAGAAAATTGCTTTCTAGAGACTAAGACTTAATAAAACTCCAAGTCTTAGTTCAAATTAATGTGGTAAGAATCCTACCTTCCAGCAAGATGGCTATAGGTCAGGATCTCCCACAAAGACCAGAATGCTCGGTTCCTTTGTCTTCTTAGGTAAAGATAACTTTGGGTTCTTTGACCCTCTCTTTTATAGCCTAGTGAACCTTTGAAATGGATTCTTTTGAAGGTTACCCCCCAAAGTAAAGTTCATTCAAGCTGTGAGGAAGCAGACATGGAATCTGGTGGTGAAGGAAGTTCCATGCTGGTCTTTTCCCCTGCTGGTGTATGTCAAAAAGCAAATCTATCTGCTCCTGCAATCTCCTCCCCTTGATGTGATGTTGAGTGGTTACCTCCTCCCCTTGTTGGTTTGGTGGTTTTGTTTACCTTTTATGTAAATGCATTCCCATTGTCTCTTAATGTACCGTGGAAATACCTTCAAGGTGGTGGAACCACATTCCTATGTCTAGGGTGGGGCAACTTCAGTCCTGCTTGGAAGACTCACTTTTGTAACATAATGCCCAATATGTTCATAATTTTGAATTTGTCCTCCATACATATACCATGCAATAATATTAATGATTGTTGTTATTAACTTTCTATTGGTATCTTACACGTTATGACATTAGTGAGCTAGGGTACAGTTAACTGGTCAGGCCAGCTGACCCTTACTACATCAGCGAGTTCCCTGCCCTCTTGCACTAGGATGCTTTAGGGTCATGCCCACACCTTAATTTCCTCCTGCATTATGACATTTCTCCTCCTTTAATTTGGTGACAGAAGCGACAAACATGTTGGTAGAACTGGTTGAAAATTATTTTTCCATGAGAAATTTTCAGGGTTTTTTTTGGCAGAAATTTGAATACCAAAAAGTTTCATCTGAAAACTGAAACATTTTGACGGAAAACTGAAATATTTCAATTTGGAAATGCTGTCACAGTGCATCTTGGGAGTTGTATTCCTTATGTTCCCACTCTCTGGTCAGACTATATCTCCAGGTGCACTATGGTCTCCCCTGTTAGAGAGTGGAGATGGTTCATCATAGATGCCCTTCCCCATGGTGCTTCATGGGAAAGGTAGTTCAGCTGGGGAGCCCAGCCCACAGAGAAGAATAGGGACATTAAGCAAGCAACTGAACTACAACTTCCATGAGGCCTTACTGCAGTACTTCCAAATCAAAATATTTTAGCGTTTAGTCAAAAATTCAGTTTTCCATTGAAACAGTTTTGTTTTTTTATGTAAAACTTTTGAACAGCCCTCTATGTTGACCCCGATGAACATCTGTAGCACTGTGTACATAATTGTGTGGCATTCAGCATTAATTACAATAAGAATAATGTACTACTGTTGAACTCCTTCTGTGACAAATTGTGAAACATCGATAGGAGCGGCAATACTTTAATATCATACCTTTATAGTCTAGGGTACCCTCCAGTAGCACCCCTGGGGCTATCTCAGGCATCTGCAGAGACCTCTCTGGCACAATTTTCAGGTGACCACAGTGACACTCCCAGAAGAGTCTTGGGTATCCCGGTGATGCCATCAGTGTGGTCTCAGGTACCACCAGCGCCATCTCGAGGCACCTGGCTGTGTTCTGGCACCTTCTGGTGAAGACCCTGTTGCTGTCTCTGGCACTTGCTGTCTCTGGCCCCAGCACCAGCTTAGCACCCAACATGGTGCCCATTTTAGGTGTATGACATATGTAGGTGCTGGCTTATTGGCATACGGCGGCTTATTCTGCTCTCACTTACACCAGTGGAAAACACTGGCTTCGTGGAGTTACTCCTGATTAGCACCAGTGTAAGTGAGAGGCCTGGAATCAGACTCAAAGGCATTGTCCATAGGGCACAGTCTATGGTTAGAATTCACAGTATAAGCCTTCGTAGGCAAAAAAATATACACCACCATGACCTTTCCAAGGCTTTCTCCCAACCACTCACAGCCTGGAAGATGTTTCATGTCTGATACAGTCCTCCAGAAAAGAGTGGTTAGGTCAACTTGCGTCTGATAATGACATGAGTTCAGAGGTGGCATAGGAATTAATAGAACATATTACAATATTAATAACCCATGACTAAGGAACTTGCCAATTTGTACCTACTGATTTATGCATCCATCCCATCCCAGGTTGGGAACAAAGGGGAACACGTCAGTGCCTATCAGCTAATTCTGTGGCAGACCTACAGAAGCACTTGTGACATTCACACAAAGACCAAATGAGCTCTTAATGATTCCCTCTGCACTGTGCATGAAGGGGCCTCAGTGTTACAAATTCATTTAATAGTCATCCGCTGTATGTATGTATGCACGCAGCTCTGCTCTTTGGGAATCACACAGTGCCCAACAAAAGGGAGTCTGGGATTACTATTAAAAATGTGGTTACGTGAGTGAAATCAAACATCCCAAACAAACCAGCAACACTGTGCCTTGTGGCCTCTATTTCTTTTTGTGCTCAGGACACTGGATAAAGCTCCAGATAATACAATGCAGGGAATATTCAAGTGCAAGTGCATGATGGGAGTACTAGATGATTTAATAGGTCTTTTTTCCTCCAATTTATATGGGGTCTGGTAAAGAGATGGACTTTTAGGCCCTAACTGGCCAAAGCATGCCAGAAAGTAGTTTAATATAGCTGGAACTGTGCATTAGCTGAAATTAAATGTGATTTTGTACCTCAATTTAAGGCCTGTGTGGCAGGGGGCTTAAGTCTTTCCTATGGCCTGATTTGAATATCAATTTATAAGGGGAGCAGTCCAGGCATGGTACTGTGATCCAGGGAAAAGATGCATGATGAAATGTCTGGGCTTATAGGGAATCCCCTGGGATGGGCCCGCATAGTTATCTCTGTCACCTTGAAGATCCAAGCCAGCTAGTTCAGTCTGCCCTGTCTTCCCCTTCATCCCTGGGTGACTTTATCAGGAGGGGCAGGAATGCCAGCAGATAAAAGTGTGTGCTTAGAGGCCTGATTCCTTTAACTCATTAAAGCCTCAGGCCTCAGAGTACAGCTGGGGGAAGAGTGAAGATGGGAGGCCAACGGGGTGGAGGAAGAGATAACAGAATAGAGGCTTTTTGTTATATAAACAAAGCCCAGTTATCAAGGAGAGCGAGAGAAAGGGAGCTGGGAGATGTGCAGGCAGAGGTATTAAAGGAGGCAGATGTAGCATTATCATCAGGAAGCAGTGTAAAAGGAATTATTAGAAAATCATTGGCTGGGTTAACTACGCTTTCTTTACGAGCAATCTCTCAGGATGTGCTATTGTTTGTTGAGGACTGGCCTACAACTGGCAACAGATTCCCTGTCAGGATTTGATAACTGGGGTCTTTCTGGTCAACGAGAACACTTCAGTGCTCTTAAGCTTATTGCCTTTATGGAGAAGAGTGACGTCTTTCCTGAAATGAGGTGGGAGGTCACTGCAATTTAGCACTGATTCAGCTCAGGATGAAAGGACCTTGATTCAGGCATCGATGCTGGCCAGGTCAAAGACAAAGTGACAGCTCCATGTGGCAGAAAACTTGATCAGAGTTGACAGCTCATGAGTTCTGGGCTCATGAGCCCTATGCGCCATCTCCCAGAAGAGACTCGGAGCTGACCACATAGAGGCTCTGCAGTGTGGTTCTGAGCAGAGATCCTAACAGGTGCAGGTTATGAGTCAGATGCTCAAACCTTGAGAGTTACAGGACTGGAGCCCTTTCATCATCAAACATTTAAAATAATGGGTCAGATCCTCAGCTGGTGTAAAACAACTTAGTTCCATCTACTTCAATAAAAATCTGCTGATTAACACTGGGTGAAGATCAAGTCTAATGTGTTTATTCAATTAGACAACAGAAAGATCCCATGCCAGTCACAAATACCATCCACTTCTTGGAGCTACAATTTTGCCATCAAGTATATGTTTAGTATAAACCCCTTTCTGCAATACTATCTGGACATCTTTTCTTCCTATCACTAACTCAACATTAGTGCAAGAGTGATCAGAGACAAGAGCTTTTTGCTCTTTTCTAACATAGCTATTTCATGCATGGAAGCTCAGGGTCGGAGGCAGTGGGCCCTGTGCAGTGAGGTTCCTATTGCTTTTTACCCAGTTTTCAAGCGGATGTGGTTCAAATATAAAGAGGCTGAGTGATTTTCTTGACTCACAGTGAGTGGCTTAAATTAGTGCTCACTACTAGGCCACAAGGCCTGCTGCCAGCTTCATTTGCCTGCTCAATCTTTCCCAGCTACCACTGATTCAGCACTAGTGTCTCTTTGCCAATATATCTTAAGGTGATCACAGTCATTGGCCTGTTTCACCAACTGCATTCAGAAGATGCCGCACCTCTGCATGCTTTCTAGCACTGACCTCTCTCTGCTACAAATGACTTTCTCCTCTCCTCCATGGCATGGATGGCAAAGGGCTTTCTTCCAAGGATAGCACCAGCTGTCAGTCTCCGCTGTCCCAGAGATTCAGGTCAGAGATGGAAAAGCCACTGAAATCTTGTGCAGATTCATACCTAGTCCTGATACAGTGCATCTTCTCATTTCTGCCTTGTTGGGCTTTGCTTCGTTTCTTCCTCTTCTGACCCCCACTACCTTATATTTCTTGCAATTCTGGTCATTGCTGCAGAAAATTGGCTTGACAGGTGTGGAAACTTGCAAGATGTAGTGTTTCATACAAAGCCTGTCATCAGTACTGCATTTTTAGCATGGGGAGGGAACAAAATGAGCTCACAGGCGCCATACAACACCCCCAATACCCCCAACATGGCAGTACTAACAAATGCTTCTGATCCTCAGAGAGCAATTATGGCACTTTCAATTTGCATTGGGCCAGGGGACAGGAGTCTCTCCCTGCTGGTTACTTCCCTGACTCAGGGATCTCCCCAAACATTAGTTTGCTGCCCTGCCAGCCTGTCAGTTAGTCAGCTGTGCAATAATGTGGGTGCCTGTGTGTTTTTAACAAGTGTCACTAGCTGGACATGATGCGATTCAGAGGGAGTGTATTTTTTTCATGTGACTTAACCCACATGTGGTTGTAGGAACAGGGATGAGAAATATGTGTCTTTGTTGTGCATTAAGAGACTAGATTACGTATAGAAATTAAAAGCAATGTAGAAAGATGAGGAGAGGAGGGGGGAAGGAAGAGAAAGGTGATTTGATAAATAACCCTAACTCACTGACTCATTGAATGCTAGGACAGAAAGAGTTATTGATTGGCTATTATAGTTTGGTCCCCGCCCCCTTTTATTCAAGCTCTTTTAACTGAAAAAATATAAGAAAGTAGTTTTTGATTTCATGTAACTGATAAGATACCAGCTCATGTTATTTTAATCAGCATCAGGGGCATTCGATGAAGGTAGGATGTGGGGAATGGGAGGAGATGTGGGAGTTGTGTGTAATTACCAAGCCCATAGAGCCTTCCCTGAAACAATAAAACTGAGCTTTATCACCACCGTTGTCAATTTCACTCTTGGGACTAGAAGCCCTGAGCGCAGCCTCCTGAGCACAAGGACAAGGCACAATTCAGGAAAACAAGTGCCCTCTAGAAAACAAGAGGAAACTGCTGTTGCATGTAGCAAACGCCTTGTGAATCTGGGGCCAATCTGTGTAATTTTAGAACCCAGTCAAGTGATGCAACCTACTAGAGTCAGCAATAGTGAGTGGGGATAAATGTTGTCCAGGCATTTTCCACAGAGCTCTGCCAATGACCCTTAGCCTTAACCTGCAGCAATTCCTACTAGTCCACTCCAGGGTGTCTCTTAGGCAGACACTAACAGTGGCAATGATATCTAATTGTCTCCTTTGCTATTCTGCTTTGCAGGAACAGTATGGACAACCCCGGAAAGAGATAGGGGAGAATTGTCCTGCAAGCTTTAAAATAATTGTTTTGAGCTATTTAAATCCTACCACTTTATCTTTAAAGCTTTTCTGGGAAAAAGAGATACAGTAGGTATTGTCATTGTTCGGAATATTGATTGCAGTTACAATTCATATTTAATATTCCTAGGAAAGTGATAGCCGTGAACTCAGACTTGCCTGCATGGCCATGAGGTAGACTGTTGGATAGACTATTTATCTCTTTCTTTTGGACTCTATGTCTGAAGAGTCACTATACGCACCCGAGGAATATTATATTTGCAAACACATAACCAAGTTATAAAACCTGTGGCCTTTGCCAGGCTAGGGATACCACAGTATGTGTCTGAATGAACTAGGCATCAAGGCTAGAGCAGACAGTGCACATGTGGGCTGACAGGCCCATGGAAAGTTCTAGCTGGGCACAGCACCAGCGGCCACACACTAGCAATTGCAGGATAGGATTCTAATCTGCCTGTTCCTCAAGGGCGGGACTGCGTTTTCCGTATGTATGGAAAGCAGTGTATGTACTTGCAGTGCACTCTGCGGAAGCCTAGCCAAACCTTTCTAGCACATGTAGATTTTAGGTTTAAGAAAGCAATTTAAAGTAATAGCGGAACATCGGCTGTATCATACAGGATCAGACCACCGGTCCCTCCAGTCCTGCCTTTGATGTAGACGAAAACCTGGTGATTTAGAGAAAGAGGTGTGAAAACTCTAATGCACCTATGCAGTTCTGTAATGCTTTCTATGGAAGGGAACAATTCCCTTCCCCCCGCCCAGGCTTGTAGCAATTAGCTTATTCCGTGAAGTGTGATGTTTGTTTGTTGCTTTATTCATGCAAAACTAGAAATGTTGCTTTTTGCCATGCCTTTAACCAGATCCTTTGAAGTCCATCCACAGCACTGGACCCAATTTTAAATCACAAGGACTGAGTAGATGGGGAGAAGTAGTGACCAACAAATGTTTGTTGACCATATGGGTATGGCAGATAGCTGGGTAATCTCTTGTTTTAACCACTGTTTTGTCCCCAACAAGAACCTGGTTCGGGGGGATAGCTCAGTGCTTTGAGCACTGGCTTGCTAAACACAGAGTTGTGAGTTCAATCCTTGAGGGGGGCCATTTAGAGATCTGGGGCAAAAATCTGTCTGGGGATTAGTCCTGCTTTGAGCAGAGGGTTGGACCAGATGACCTCCTGAGGTCCCTTCCAACCCTGATATTCTATGATTTAATGTGCTGTCAGCATCTGAAGTGGTAAAAAGTTTCAAGATATGGAAGAGATGTTTTGGAATCAGCCAGAATGAAGGACAATGCTTATCCCAATGTCATTGCATATGAGGACTGAATCTTAGGTGAAACATTGTGGCTTACCCACAAGCTCTGAGTAAGGGGCAATGCATATTGTCACTCAGGGTATGTTTACACTGCAATTAAACACCCATGGCTGGGCATGTCAGCAGGCTCCAGCTACAGGGCTGTATAACTGCAGTGTAGATGTTTGGGCACAGGCTGGAACCTGGGCTCTGGGACCCACCCCCTTCCTGGGATCCCAGGACCTGGGCTCCAGTCTGAGCCTGAACATCTACACTGCAGTTAAACAGCCCCATAGCCCGGGCCAGCCCCGGTGTCTAATTGCAGTGTAGACATATCTCCTCCTTGCACCAAGGGGGAAGTAATCTGTGCTGGTGCTGTATTGAATGTAGAACAGATGTTTCTCCTTGCTGGCTCAGTTGAACTGGCCTCTGAGTTGGGGCTGGAGTCAAGGATCCACCCAATCCCCATGCCCACCTCCTGCTCAGGTGGGACAGCGGCTGTAAGGCTGTTCTCCCCTCCATGCTGCATCCCATGATGTGGGAGCTCACCTAGGAGAGTAAGGGAGCACCTTATGCCCCCTTACTCCCCTTCACAGGTGTGTAATACAGGTCACAACTGTGCCCTTAATGATGACGAACATGTCCAGTCAGGCAGTAGGCGGAATTCCATCTCGGAGAATAGTGTTTCTGCGACAAGGTGGAATGTTTTTCCCTAGCTGAATTGGGCAAGAGCTTTACATGCTTTTTGTGTTCGTGATTAAAGGGGGTGCAAACCTGGTGTAATGCTCCTGGCAGGCTTGTCACTTACAGATCATTGTCAAGGAAATCCTACAGGGTCCAGTTAAGATCCTGGTGAAGTAGTGGATGAGATTGAGCACAGAATCCTCAAGTTATCATCATCATAAGAGAAGCTGTCTGAGCCCTTGTGAGGTGATCCAGAGGCTAACTAGATATTCCAAATGGCTTTGAATGTCCACAAATGTGTGTTTGCAGGAAATGTTCAATATGGAGCTCAGCCATTTATTTTCATTCTTTTTTGTAGCATGCTCTCCTGGCATAGCTCTGCTGAGCGTTGGAGGTGCCAAATATACTGATGCCAGGCCCAGAGGCAGAATGAACAATAAGTGCCCCACTTTCTTTAGATTCAAAGCTAACCCATTATAGTTTTATAGCAATGAAATTCTTTGGCTGCTTTTCCACATATCGCTGACTGAATGATTTTGCCCTCTGCTTGTCTGACAGGGTGCCTTACTTTGATGGCTAAGCTACTGTAAATATATAACATGACAGGGGTGGAGAATAGTATTCGCTTTAGGAGGCAGTATCATGGTTCAATATGCTCTAAGTTTAAGACCCGCTTAAAGCCAATATCCTCTATTATGGAGTATGGCTGCAGAACAAGGACAATAATTTCTACTGCTGTATGCTCTGGTTTATAGATAATATGGTTGGATGAATTTTAGCATAGCTGGCCTTTTCTGAAAAACCCTGTCTAAACTACGTTGTCTTTTCCAGTCCCTTGGTAAGCTCTTACCTGAAGGTGGCACACCTGTTGGGTTAGCAACATTAGTGAGATGACTGGATGTCCGTTACCTAATGGAAGCAAATGCTGTTGAACTCTGACAGCAGAAGTAGAAGGAATTTTTCCTTCCCCAAACTCGTGTTCTTTAATTTCAGTACAAGCTATGCTCTGCTGCCATCCAGCAGTAGGCGCATAAGATCTATCAGGCCGCCCAACTCACCCATATTGCATGAGTGAGAACTGTAGTCTCTGCCTTTAGCTCCTGGGGATCCCTTAATTCCCCACATTTCAAAGGCTGAGCAAGGAGGAGACTCGGGCTGCTTGGACACTACTAAGACTGCAGAGAGAAGTAGGGCTGATGCACCGTCTGAATAAGGAGGAGATTTTGTTTTTTTTCACTTGGAGTTAGAAAATATGGGGTTTTTCTTGGCCCTTTGTCATCCTGTGCCAAGGAATGGAAAGTCTTTGAAGCCAAAGCGTAAGTGAGCCGATGGTCTTGATCCAACGGAGCAACCAGCATTTTCCACTCATCTATAATAAATAAATTTTAAAGTGAAATGAATGGTCAAAGAAGCTAGATTGGCAGCCTGAGCAGGGACACTGCAGTCTCCCTTCTGCCCCGCTCCCCCATCCCCAATCTACCTCATCCCTCACCTGGATTCCAGTTGAAGCTTTGGCCTCACTGCTGAGCCTGCCAACAAGGGTGCCAGCTAGCCCCAGGGATCTTGGTGATGGGGTCACCTTTAAGCCCCAGGAACACACAGAGCCCACTAGTGCATTTCACATGAAGTAGTTTTAGTAATTACTGTACCTAGGGACAAATTTGAACCAATGACCTAGAGGCAAGAGGCGTTATATCCCATTGCTATACTCCTGAGAGCTCCAGTTTCCCCAAACAACTGTTTTATAAACTTGATGCCTTTTTATTCCATGGGACCTCTGATGCCTTGGACAGTTGCACATTGAGCCACAGATACTCCACTATCCGTTCCTCAAAGCTAGGTGGTAGCTTTAAAATAGTTTATTAACTGCTAAAGAAAGGGTTTCCTTTATAATGAACCTTTCCCCAGTATTGAAGAACAGCTATAGCTGTCTTTCCTTTTCTAATAAATGGCTTCTTTAGGGTTTAATTAACTTCTCTGCACTCTCCCTTTGTGGCAAAGTGTCACCCTGACCACAAGACAAATTCTGTTTGTTCCTTTTCTCAAGAGAGTGCTGGTCTGTCAGATAAACTGCTCTGCCTAATGTGCTGTGGCTTTTCTATTTAAACTTTACATATTATTCCAGGGAAGGAAAAGGTAATAATAGAAATTAGTGTACTAGGGAGACTGGATAGCTCAAGTGATGGGCTTGGTAATGAGATAAAATTCTAGGTCATTGGTTTGAAATTGAATATTGTTAGGCAGGCCAAGTAAATAGCGAATGCATGTCTCTCCCACGCCTCTGGATATTGTAATGCTGTGCTGGGTGTCAGGGTGACAGATGTTCACCAGGATCTTACAGCAACTTCGAAAATAGAAATCAAACCTTTAAGAGTCCCTATGACCTGACCTCTCCTCTCCTGATCCTCCTTGTGTCCCTTCAAAGTGCTGTGCCTTCAAATGTAATATGAAGGAAGCACACAGGCAGTGGGGGCCAAATAACCATGTTTACTAGCTATCCAGCATGTAAAGCCTCACTACATAGATACATTGCTGCTCTGGCAGGCTTCTGAAACACAGAAAACAGTGAAAGCCACTAAGGGCTTGTGAACCATTTACTGGACTATTATCCAGTTCGTACACACTGCACCCACTCTTGTTCCTTTAACGTTTGTTAGGCCCCTGGTCCATCAGCCTCACTCAAATGGGGAAATCTTTCCATGGACAGCAGTGGGCTTTGGATCAGGCCCAGTCTGGGCTTCTAACTTTTTCAAGGCTTAAAATCTATCTGGAGCACATATTTTTGTTCTTCCAGGAGCTCAGTTTTTGTTTTTTATGCTATTAAAAAAATCAATAAAAGTAAAATTCAGTCATCGTATTATTGAGAAGTACACTCCAGGCAGCAAAAGAAAATAACATACTCCATCTCTGCTGCTGTGATCCAGGAGCTGGTGAGAGGACACACCTTTGCTGCCTGATCATACACTGTGCCCTAGTCAATTCTCTGTGTTTTTCCATTGGAAGATCTTTGGGAAATATGATATACTAGATATATAGAGCTGGAGGGTTGCACACGTTGCTTCTGTCAGCCGAGTGCATTGCACATACCAGGGGCTCCTTGAATTCTCCCACCCTCCACAAGCTGCCTCTGTGCCACCCTCCCATCCCCCTCCATTTCAGGGAGACTCTGCAATCCCCCACCCCTGCCTGAGCCACTCTGTGCCTCCCAAGCCCCCATGCCAGGGGGAGTTTACACCCTTATTTCTCCCTTCCCTCATATCAGGGGGTTCCCAGTCACTCCCTCTAGTGATGCTGTGTGCCCTCCTTCCCCCATACCATGGCCCTCCATTCTCTTCTCCATGCCAGGGGTTCTATGTTATCCCCTTTCCCTCCCAACCTCTACCCCATGCCACTGCCAGGCCTCTGTGTGCCCCTCCTTCCCCCTGTTCACCCCTTCCCTTTTCTCTCCCAGACAGAAGGAGAAAGGTCAGGCAGGGTGTCGACATGTTTAACTCTAAGGGGAGGATGAGCAGAGATGAGATAGGATCTTGTCACACTGGAAGGTGTTAATGGCTGTCATCAACCACTTCTTTGGTCTTTAGACAACTGCAGACCTGCTGGAAGCTGTGCTGTACAAACCAGAGGGCAGGGTCTCCACATGTCCCCCATTTCCCCCCAAATCAAGAGGTCGTGGCCATTGAAGCCTAGAACATTCCCTGACATTTTAGTATAGATTAAATGTGACATTCAAAAGTTATCACATTGCTTTCAAACAGACAAATAGAGAAATACCATCAAATCTGACTGTAAGACCTCGCAGTAATAGGTAAGAGACAAATGAGCACTAGGTTTAGCCCTCAGCTGGGAGGACTTCACTTGCTATTGACATCGTCCATTGTGTCTAGGCACTTGTTTGGCAGAGACAACAGTGCCCATCACTGAGCTCTTCCTTAGTCATCTAGCTAAAGTGATGGCTTCAATCTGATGGGCTGTATGTGATGGGGCCTAATCCCACAATGGCTGGGGCATGGACTAAAAGATCCCAAGTACCCAGTTTTCAAAGGTTTCCAGTATGACACTTGTAACTTTGTCACATGCCTGATGTGAACCTTATCACTGAATGTTTGTGAGTAGCTGACAGATTCCATCAGGCATGAACCCAGATGATGGATGCTGAGCGCCGTTAGCTCTGTAGGGAAAGGAGTTTCACTTTATGGATTCTTAGAGAATGTTACCACCAGTGAGGCACAAGTGACCATGATCCTGTGCTGCACATCAGCCTGCCCACCTTTATCTCAGAGTCACACCACACTTGATGTGGGTCAAGTGAAGCAGCACACTGGGAAGAACATCCGTCTGCATTAGGCAATATGCTCTCTCTGGCCTGCAACTTCACTAATGGGGCTGGCTAATTAATTGTGCCAGGCTGAGCAGTGAGGGGCTTTGTCTGCCTGAGCTTCCAGACAACAATGGAATAATGGTCTCTAATGCACAGACATTCTCGGGGGACTTGTCCTTCCTACCAAACAAAACTAATTAACGATGGCAATAAATAAAAGCAATCCAGGCAAATGAGAACATTGAAACCTTTCAGAGGAGCCTGTTGCTGACACATTCGGTTACAGTCACCCTGGCTGCTTTGCATGGGAGTCGGACTCAACTTCTAAGTTCAGAGGGAACATGAATCATACACATTCCTGTAGCTTAACTTGGCTAGGCGTGGGGTGAGAACTGACCAACAAGCTACTCTGGGGAAAGGACACCGATAACACAGTGCTAGATTGTCTGCAGGGAGGAGGACTCTCTCATGTGGGCCTTCCCTTTCTCCTCCAGTCTCCTCCACAGCACCATCCCCCCACATCACAGGCCCCTTCCCACATGCGGGAGGGGAAGCAGACTGGGTGGACCAGGGATGCATACTAGCCATACTGTGCCCCCACAGAGCTTACCTGGAAAAGTAACAAAGCCCCAGGCTATTCTTTTTTCTGCAGAGCCTCTCAGGGGTTTCTGGGGGACCATGGTGCCTGGGAATTAGGGGAATCTCACCCTCAGATCTACCTAGTTTGGGGGCAGGCCTCTTTTGCAGGGGGGGGAAATCCCTAGCCCCCGATGGGTGATATCGGGGGAGGGGAAGGATCACCACAAGGGGATCCTCAGGGGATTTTTCCTCCCACAGAGCCCCTCCCATGATGTTTAATGCAGGAAGGTATGATCTGGCACAGACTTAGAGACACTGTTGTAGTGGGCACCATATTAATACCACAGACAGGTAATCTGCTGATCGATCACATGTCAAACACAGTGGGTTGTGTATGCCAAATCCGCAGGTTTCCTAAGACTTTGGGCAGCTTCTTAAAGTGCCACCAGGAAGCTGTATTTTGTGCCCACACCAGCAATCCTAAAAACACACTCTCTGGTGAGGCTCACTCCTTGGGCTTGGCCTGAAGTTTTAGCCACCAACAAGAGTCAGCCTGAGGCAGACTGCAACCCTCAGCAGCAGTTAGTAAGTGTGCTTGTTTACTCTGCTGCCTGCTTGAGTTATTGACCGCACAGTGTCCAATCAGTGCTTTCTATGAGTGGGTGGGATTCTTTTCCGCCCCAATGGGCGGTTCTTGTCCAAGTTATCTAGCAGTATGTGCAGTGGAGCCCACCGTAAATTAGAGCTAGAGGAACAGACCCACTAAAGTAATCAGTTTCTTCTGCACCAGACAGAGAATGTAGGAAAGGGAGGCCTTTTTAAATGAATGTCTGACAAAGGAATAAACCTGTTAAATGAATAGAAGGAAGAATGCAATAGATCATTGACAGGGTAGATAAGGTTCTATGGGACTGACAAGCTATAGCTTAGAATACGCAAGTTTCTGCAGTAAAAATGGGCCCCTCTTTGCAGTATACAGCAGCAGTGCTTTGAGATCTATGAACGAAAAAGGATATAAAATATAAGGTATTGTTATGATTACTTTATATGGGCCTAATGTAGCAGACCCATCTCACAGGAGAATTCCCATGGACTTCAGTGGAACTACGCATGTGAGCAGGGGCTGCAGGATCAGAGCTCCAGTTACCCCCCTTTGTAAAGCACTTTGAGATCTGCTGATGAAAGGCACTATTATAAGAGCTAGCTAGTATTATTATATAATGAGCTGTCACTGTTTCTCCCTTGTCTTATTTTTACAGAGAGTCAAATGTGCCTCCAAATATTTTCTGCATTACAGATGTTTTGATAAAAGAATTTGGGTTTGACAGTCCCTCTGTTTGGTGCAGGAGGGAGGGTGGCCGTCAGGGAGCCACTTACCACTTCCCGATTCTGCACCAGGCCCAGCACCAGCGAGTTAAGGCAGCTTTGGGTCTTCTCTGATTTACCCCACTGGGGTAATGTCAGTGAAGGATTGGTGGAGTGAAGCATCACCATGCTGCTAGCATGCCCCTCCTTCCCTCGGCATACCCCCTTACACCAGCGGTAAGTGGGTGCAGTTGGGGCTGGATCTGGCTATATGCCAATGGGGAGTCCCGCACTTTGCCAGATGAAGTCTCTGCTGGCCGTTTATAGCTAGAATCTTTCCCCTTTGTCCCACTTGAGTGGCACAAATTGCTCAGAGTTCAATGAAGATTCTGGCCCTCAGTCTGTTGCACAAGAACATCTTTAGCATCTCAGGGCAAGCTGTACTTTCTGAAAGAATTGATCGCTGCATAGTGTTGCTGCGTGCAGTTAAACAGCTGCCAAGTCCCCTCTCCTCTCTAAAGGCGGCTGCATTGCAGTGGGGGGTGCTGTAGCACATACTCTACCTTCAGCTTGGAGACAAGAGGTGTATGGCTCATCACCCTCCCTACTCATTTGGGAAGGGATGAGAGCCTGTTGTCACCAGAGCACAGCAATGATCTGCCCTGCAACAAACACACTGCCAATGACTTGTTCTGAAGGAGGTAGGAAGAGGGTGGTGGTAGAAAGAAAGGATTTTAGAAGTAACTTTGTCCCTAAATAAAGGTCATAGTTACAAGACATTTTCTACAGAAGGAAAAAATTTATATTCCTCGCATTATCTTTCTAAACCTTCCCAGGGTCAACTCGCCCTCAGCCTTCTTCCTCTTCAGAGCTCCAGGGAACCTACAGAAAGCGCCATAATGACACATGTGCAGATGTAACATGAGATTCTTCATCTGCCATGGCTCTCTCCCACTCACACGCTTAGCCCCCAAAGTCTGCTGTCCTCCAGTCCACTCCTCTCCCCCTCCCCTCCAAACTGCACATGCACTGTAAACAACAATGGAACAAATGAAATTGTAGGCAAGTCCCTGCATGCTTATGGGATTGATAAATGAACCTCGCACACTAAGCCATTGTGCTTTAAAAATAACGAGAGGCTAAAATTAGCCATCTGGCTTTTTAAAATCACACTTTAAATAGACACTTATTTACTTATTTGAATTTTTATAATACTCAATGAGAGTAAACCAATGTATTGCCTTCGACTTTGTTCTTTAAGGGCTAAAACCGGCGCAGCCTTACTCAGGCAAAACTCCAATATGCTGCTCTAACACTCAGCTCTGTCTCCTTTTCCAGAGACCTAGATGGAGAAATCTCCTAGTTTTCTCAGGGTGTCATCTCCTCTGCCTTGCACCTGGCCTGGTAACTTGCACCAGTGCAAAGTAGATCTAAGAGGCTGTCATTCTGACCTAGCAGCCTTTTACATCCCCTTTGCACAGTGCAAATGACGAATACCCTAGGTGCAAGGCAATGGAGAATCAGATTCCCTGTCTGCTAGAGACGTGGAGCTGGATGAAAGCCAGCTGGCTTAAGTTCAGCCCCAGTAAGACAGAGGTTATGCTGCTTGGCAAAGAAAAGCATTCTTGAGGGATTGATTAATTTTATGACCGCTCCTTCACCCGAGGGGCACCTGCCCCACCCATTGTTAGAGCAGTTTGCAATCTGAGGGTCTCAGCTCAGGGATCCTCAGATGGCCACAAATACCTTCTTTCATCTTCAGATGGCTAAAAGACTGTGCACACTTTCCTAGCCTATGTAGATCTCTCATACAAACCTCACTATGGTCATTTGTGCTGGGTTTTTTCTCCAACAAGACCGGGGGCTGTCCAACCTTTTTATTCTGCAACCACTTTATAAGACCAAGATCCTCTAATGGGCTCACGTCCTCTCCCAACCCCTGCACTGCCCGGTTATAAAAATATTTCAAGCTGTGGACTACCAGGAAGGGCTCTGCTCTGCATATCACTAGTGATCAATTGACCACAGTTTGAAAAACCTCTGGGCTAGACTACTGCAGAGCCCGTGATTAATTGTGAAGACCACCCAGAAATACTAGAGCAGAATACAACTGCCCTTATGAAAAGAAGTACCAGCAAGACTATATTACACTCCTTTGGCACACCCTACATTGCTGCCAATTCCAGATGGTATCATCTACAAAGCTCTAAGTGATTTAGGCCCAGCTTCCTCAGAGACCACATCCCCCTTTCTAATCTACCACGCAACATTCACTTGTCAGGAATGCTTAAATTACTGTATATGTTCCATGGTTGAGGGATATTCTCTGCAGATCCATGCCTCTGTATTTGCTTCTAATGGAAATACATTGAATCCTGACCCCAGCCACATTCTGGAAATGCTGCTGGACGAATCTTTTTGTCCAGATGTTTTGCTAACAATCTTGGTGTTGAGACCACCTTTATGGTTTTCCAGTCTCTGTTCTAGATCCAGAAGCAGTACTCCACCCAGTGAACATCCTAGTGCATGGAGTTAGTTACTCCAGGGATGGAGAGTGGTGGGGAGGGGACAGGGAAGGGAGCATAAAACTTGCAGCACAAATCCAATTAATTGCAGGTGTCAGTTTCTGGTTCTGCACAAGTGCAGCTGGTATACTTACTCTCAATTGCCTCAGGATTACTTTTCAGAAATTTCAGCAGAAAATTGTCTGGCTAAGTAAATGGCACAAGCGCTGACCATTCACACTGGTAATGGCTACTCCCAAGGTGTTTGAGCATTTCCCCCACAATCCCCTGGGGCTCCCAGAAAGCTTTCCAAAAATCTCCCACAAGCGATCACATCAGAAAACGGAGAACCTGTGTGATGATAGACTCGGCAGTGGTGTAGCCAGGTTCTAACATCAGGGGGAGCGAATACATAAAAAAAGGTGCCACCCGACATATTAAATTACTAATTACATCCACTCCCTCCCACTTCCTGCCCCCCACAGAACCCCCAACACCCCTCCCGTTCCTTATCCCCTGACTGCCCCCTCCCAGGACCCCTGTCCCTAACTGCCCCCCAGGACCCCACCCCCTACCTAAGCCTCCCTGCTCCTTGTCCCCTGACTACCCCCTCCTGAGACCCCCCCACACCTTAACTGCCCCCCTAGGACTCTACCTGTCCCCTGACTGCCCCAACCCTTAACCACACCCCCGCCCCCAGACAGACCCCCCAGGACTCCCACGCCTATCCAACCGCTCCCCGCCCCCTGATAGGAACCCCCAATATACACCGAGACACAGCCCATAATCCAAAGGGGGGGGGGCGAGGGACCACACACAGCTCCTGCCATTGAGGGTACATGGGCAGCTGCTTCTGCCCTAGCACCTGGCTTTAGAGTTTAGCCAGAAGCCTTTGCGAGCAGGTAGAGGGATACTGCTAGAGTCTGGTACAAACAGACCTAGCACAGAACACAACAATAGCACTGCCTCTGCCATCCCAGCACAGAGCCCATAAACAAGAGAGGCAGAGACGTGCTTAATACAGTGCATGGGGTGGGGAGGGGGTACAGACAAAGGGACGGGGCATGGAGAAAAACCGCAGAGACAGAGAGAAGGAGAAAGTGAGGAAGAAGGAGAAGCCAGGAGGCTGTGTCTCTGGAGGGAAGGCCTGGGGGAGGGGCATTCGGATACAGCATGTTAATGAGACGCTTGCAAACACAAGGGAAAGAAGCAGGGAAGGGATTGTGTCTGGGCAGAGGACACAAGTGGGGCTACTCACTCAGTCTCCCCTGTGGGGCCCTGTGCCATTGGGTAGCAGGGCCCAGGAAATGAAAATCTCTTAACCACACAGAATAGTTAACTGCTCCCAAATCCTTTTGTACCATGGCTGCAAGCTTAGAAGAGCTTAAGCTTTGAGATGCATGAACTTCCTCAATAAATATCTCTTGTGCGGTGCCTCAAGCAGGTTTGCATTGTATTACACAGACGAAAAGCCCAGCAGAGAAAGCTTGCAACTTTCCCAGTTCTTTCAGCAATGTTTGGGGCCTTTGAATCACTCGGGATGCATCTTCCAGCCCCTCTCCACCCCCCAAAAGTCCCCCGAACCATCCAACCCTCTCCCTGCTCCCTGACTGCCCCCCAGGACTCCCCTTACCACCAGGCAGTTCCAGCCGCTGGGTGCCCCTGGAGCCAAAGTTAAACACGCTGCCAGCACACAGCCCCGCCCCCGCGGCGTGCTGAGGGCAGGGGGTGAGGGAGGAGGGAGTCTGGCTGCTGGAGGCCCAATGGGAGCGGCTCAACTCGGCCCAGGCGGCCAATCAGCAGTGCACTCTGCATGCTGCTGGCCTATACAAGCATGACCTTTTCTACCAAGGCTACATGTGCTCAGTGGGGGAGCCGCCGCTCCCCCTGTAGCTACGCTACTTAGGTGTTAGAGTGCAGTGCAACAACAATAGACTAGGGTGGGCATGAAGCAGTGCTTCAGAGAAACAGGATGGCTAGACCACACCTTTGCTACTTAAAATAGGGTGATGCCATTGGTTCACTGATCAACTGTTCAATTCTGTGGCCTCAGTGTCACCCTCCTTTTCCCCTTTCCCTCTGACCCTTCCTCTGGTCATTTAGATTGACAATCGCCATTACACGGGGTAATGGTGTTTTGTGCAACAGCCATGCCTGTTTAGTGTCAGGCAATGTGCCCTGTGCCTCTACTGAGGCTCCCTTTACTGAGGAAGAGTTGGTGTTACCTATCCACTGTTCGCAAGGCAGGACATGAGTTTGTCTTCACTGGTTAACTGAGTTATTTCTATCCCAAGATATGTTTACCAGACCTCAGTCATTTCAGAATAATCTGGACAAAGTGAGCTACAGTAAGGCAGTTTCCCATTATCATTTATTCCAAATTCATGCAGTTAGAAACCCATTCCAACAAGCCAGATCAGATATGTATCAGTGGTAACTTGCCTGAGACCTGAGAAAAAGGCATCAAAGCACAATTCATTATTTAAGGGGACAATCTCATGTTAAAAATCTGATTTTAAAATATTACCTTACGTCTTACTAAGAACACCTTTAATTATTAAAACAGGAAGAATTGTTGTTTTTTAATTTACTTTGCACTACATATGCTGCTTGTTTACCTTTCTCTGTGTTCCAGATGAACAAAATGGAAACAACTTACTCAACTTCACCTTTGTTTCTAGTCAGTTTCACTTCCAGGTTCTCATAGGGACAGCCAAAGCAGCAATATCTGAGTTGCAAAGGCTATGGAAAATGTTTGCTTCTTTAAAAAAAAACAACAACAACTTTTAATTGGGATTTAAAAAATCATGGACACGTTTCCATTGCTCTTTAGTTTTTGTAAAAATAAAAAAAACCTAATTTTGGGGAAAATGTGACCTGCTCATTTCCCTCTAACCAGCAAACTTAAAAAAACAAACAAAATGACAAAGCTGAAATCTTAACAAATGTTGAAAGCGTTTTTCATTCTATTGCTTAATGACCCATTTTTTTCTATTGTCTGAATTTCCTGCTGTTTTCTTATACAACATTTTTCATTTGCAGAATCGTAACATCAAAACAAGACCCATTATACACCACAAGGACACAGCCCACACTAAGGAGCAGCATGTGCTATACTGCCCTAGGAGCATCCCAGGGAAAGGACTGTGGCTCGGGGATTCTCTCCCTGCTTCACCCTGGCTCTAGGAAGGTAGCAATTTGCTGCTGGCCTATACAAGCAGCAAATTATTACCATCCGGCACCAACTCCGTTCTGGTGGCTAGTGCATTGGGCATGGCCAAGCCAAAGTGAGTCCTTGCCCCATCCACCTGCACCTGCTCTGTGGGGAACAACAGACTCACACTTCTGATCTCCTCCCCTGTATCTGGCCCCAAAGTCCAGGCAGGCTGTACAGGGAGAATGGGTGAGGAGGACTATTACTCCCTCTTTCACTCCTGCCTGGTTGTGTTAGGACCAGCCATGAGTTGGCCCAATGAGTCTGCTTGCAGGGTAAGGTATGGGCAGCAGGAGTAGGCCCCCGGTGAAAACGATTACACCCTCCAGAAGCCAAAGAGTCTGTCTTTATGTACAGTGTATCAGCTACAGCCTTCCTGCTAAGAGGCAATCTTATATTTCAATTCTAAGCCTTGAAGGCTGTCAGCACTCTCTAAACAACGATCGTAACACACTCATTATTTCAAATGTTAGGTGCTAGTCTCCCCTCTAGAAGCTTTTTCCTTTGTTCAATGCCCACTGAAGCTTCAGGTAAGAAAGAGACTGATAAGAGGACCTATTGTGAACTGGAGAGAACTGGCAGAATCATCAGTAGTTTCCGATTGCTTTTTTTGCAGCAGGGAATTCCTGCCTTCAGAAATTCAACTCGAAGTGGAAAATTGATTCTGATGGAAATCAAAGGTTCCTATCCAACCCAGCCATATTTGAGACTGCTGAACTACACTGCAAATTTGCACTCCTTTGTGAAATAATGTATAGCACTTTTACAGTTTCGAAGTGCTGCGCAAGCATTAATGAGTTACTCTCTTAAAAAAAACCCTTTGTTACACAGTTATCCCTGTTTTACAGATGGGGAAACTAAGGCACGGAGGTTAAGAGCCTGACTTTCAGAAGTGCAATTGAAGTTGATGGGAGCTGTGGGTGTAACACAAATCTGAAAAGCCAGGCCCTGAGTGATTTGTCTAAGGACCTACTGTGAGGAAGAAGTGGAGTCCGGATTAGATGTGGATCAATGTCCCTGGCTCAAACCATTAGACGGTGCTACCTTTATATGATGATCGGTTGCAACACAAACAGAACAAGATGTAGCTAGGCCAGAAGAGACTTCTTTATTTAGACAGTTGCATGAAGAAGGTGCAGCCCCACATCCTGAGGATGTCATGTCACAGTGATACTTCTGACTTCCCATTTGGGGAAAAGAAATGGGAATTGCATAGAGAAGCAGTTCTGCAGCCTAGAAGATTCCCAGGCACCAACCTCCTTAGATTGTAGAAGGGGGATGATGCTGGTTCAGAAGACTCCATTCTCCAGAACTTGCCATGCAGGGATAGTGTGCCCCAACCCTGCCTGCCTTACCTGCTCTCACTGAATTTCTGCAACGTTTCTGAAGCCGAAGCCTGAGCCCTGCCACGTGGAGCTGGAGCTAAAACCGAAGCCCAAACCCTGCTGTGCGGGACCCCCTGTGGCACAGGGCCCTGGGGAAATTGCCCCACTTGCTATCCTCTAATGCCACCCCTGATGTAGGGTCACCTAATCCACAGCATAGGTAGAAGGTCAGGTTTGAGTTTGCTCAGCTGTATGGGAAACAGGCAGACCTAAAACCAAACTTTGCTGCATTTGCTAACCTTCATTTTTAACCCTGAAAACCCTCCACTGATGTAACCTCCCTCTACAATGGGTGATGGATGGCTTGTTCTGTTTGACAAATAACCTCCAAGAAATGTAGATTGGTACAGAACAACTTGGTCCTGGTCCATTTCTGCTAGATCTCCTTTGTGAGCCTCATGGCACTCTGCATTGCCGTGCTAACTTAAAATATGCATGGAGCTTCTGCAAATTTCACGTTTGCCGAGCCACCGTAGGTAGGATTGTGAAGCTTCGGCAGCATTCAAGAGCGAAATCTAATCCCCAGACATTAGGACAAACCTTTGTAAATTGCCATACGTGTAATAATTCCATCTTCACTGAATTACATTTGGGGAAATGGGTTAGGATGACCTGATTCTCGGTTGTGCCCACTGGGTGTGGCTGAGGGTAGGGAGCACAAGGAGCTGGTTCCATCTCTCTGATTCTGGAGTGAGTTTACATTGCCTGGGGGCCGCTCTATAATATGCTGCCTGGCTTAGGAGCCCCATCTGCTTGCAAAGGATAGCTTCATTCTGGCCCTCCCCCTCCTGTCCCTGACATGCCCCCTATGTCAGGCAGCTCCTGTGCTACCCTTCCTGCAGCCTCTATGTGGTCTCTAGGCAAGCTGGGAACTCTGCCACCCCAAAGGAATCCCCAGCTGTGGTCCAGATCAGGGCTGAAACACAGAAGAGAATATGGCCCCCTCCTTTTCAAAGCGTTTGCTATTTTCCTGCTCTGTCTCTCAAAGTTCCGTAACGCTTTAAGAAGAGTTTATAGGCATGACCCTACTTTCTCTTTACAGCTCTGTATTTATAATATTCACATATTGGGTATGGATTTAGGAAAACCCAGTCTCTGACTCCCCATCACTGTGCTTGCCCTAGGAGTAGGGACTCCCAACTTAGAGGTAGCACCCAGTTTCCAGGGCAATTCCTGCTCTTTCTGGTTTGACAGAGGCTTAAGGAGCTTGAGTGACTTGAGGTCAAACAGTGAGGTAAGGACTTGGCTTGGATTAGCAGCCAATATCTCTTGGATCCCAACTCTTAGGTCTAATCCAACCACAAAAAACACATGGCTTCCCATTTTTCAAGTTGATTTTAGTCATCTAATTGGCATTGACAAAGTACCTGTGGCAAGCTAGTCAATATCAATTAACATACTTATTAAATGCAAGTATTTGTTAGCAGTGGTTATCTAATTACCTCATAAGTACAACAGGATGCTTTGCAAATGGTGGCATGTTCTCAGCATTACTTCCAGTGTTCTATATTGAACCGTGCAGAAGGGAAGTGATGGAATTGTGGAGCAAGATGCATTTAATCCAAGACCTATTGCTGTTTTATTACATCAGACGGAAGTAAGGGCCATACTGAACCTTAGCTCAATGGCCCATGTTCTGAGCGGAGTGTAGGTGCACCACTCAGGGAGCAGCATAGGGAAGACTGACTAAGACACAGATCATTCCCTGGTTTCCTCCTTACTCTAAGGGGAAGTTAATTTGTGACAGTGCTTTGCATTGGCTAAGCTCTGCTGGTTGGCTGGTTGTGGGGCATGGAGCGAAGCCTTCACCAATTCTCCACCTTTTCCTGGACATTGGCGGTGGGAGTTCCAGGCATGCAACCCCTACTCTCTCCTACCCATGTCCAAGGCATAGTAAGGAAGTGTATAGGTGTTTGGGCGCCATGTAGAGGCTTGTTGGGGAGGGGTTACTCCCTCTTATGCCCCCTTGTAGCCATGTAAACATGAGCGACAATCTGGCCCTAACTGAGTAAGCAGGATTCTTGCTGTGTGTCTACTGATGAGCAATACTTCCTATGAATTAAATCAAGTGAGCTATTCACAATGCAGGGACCATCATAAAATACAGTATAGTTGACTAGATGACCTGTCATAGCAGCTCTGTGCTCATATTGCCTGAGATTGCCAGAGCAATAGAATTTGATTATATATTTTCAGGATATGTTATTCAGAGTTAATTACATACCAACTGGAGAGTAAAGGGTAACTGGAGGGGCTGGGAGACTTGAAATTAGATTTACCAGTTTATGAGGTTTTTTTTGCATCTTATACTTTCTGCTCTGCTCAGCCTGTGGGTTCAGTTCTTATCGGCCAGCAGACAGAGCTGATGGATGATGCAATGTTCATGCCCAGGAACCAAAACAAACCCAGCACCCTGTATTAATTTAATGCTCATGAAAGGTGACAGCCTTGTATCCTGAAACCTTTTATCCTCCAAACAGGTGCAGCCCATCATGGGCAGCAGCTGGGGAAGATTTCCCTACCTCACTCTGCCAATGTACCTCAGACCTGACCCAGAGGCCTATGCCTAATGGGGAGAAGGGAGCTCATTCTAAGTCCTCCATCAGTCCATTGCTTCTCTGCTGAAGCTGTCTTCCCACAGTGCTCTTGGATGCTGGGTAGTGGGTTACGCCACCTCAGCCTTTGGAGTGTTGCAATCCTTGTTTAGGAGCAGTATCAGGAGGAGCTTTATGGGGACAGGTGTTTTAGGATCTGTGGCCCTTTTAAGGCCATAAAATATTTTTAAAGCAAAACTTATTGTGGGCTGGACTTTGACTCGGGTTGTGTGCCACATCCCCACAGAAGTATGAGGAGGGGCAAACACCCTACCCTTGCATTCCTGCTTGGGCTATCCAAACCTTGCTTCAGATATGCAAGGGTTAGGGGTGCCATACACCTGTTTATCCCCCAGCCAGGGTTGCTGAATGAGGACTGGGTGAGAGGAATGAGTGGAGCAGAACTGAGTCCGCATGAGGAGGGGAAGGGTAGTAATTAGGTATAGTACAGCAGCAAATTACTATCCCTTGAAGCAAGGTGTTGTGCAATTGTAGTGCTCCCACAGGTATTTTTTGAACACTGTGCAATCTAACCCTGGTCAGAGGAGGACTGGACAGTAAGTGGTTAAAATGCTAGTGCTCCTACCACCAGAGGGGCCCAAGTGATGGCAATGGTGAGACAGCTACTGTAGACAAGGCTCCTGTGAACAGGGAGTGAAAGCAGTTCTGGTCACAGTGTGGTGATAAGGGCCAAAGGCCCAATTCCTCTCCTACTTAAGTCAATAGAAACATGCCCACTGAATGCACAAGGAGTTGGACTGGGCCCCAGATGTGTATGTTTTGGAGTGAGGGTGTTGTGCAGAAAGAAGGGGCATCTGGAAAGCACTTCCAGGGTCATAATGCAGAATCTGCCAATACATACACGTTAGTTGCAAACGAGAGTTAATCAATAGCACACTTTAATTAAGAGTGTCTGAAAGTGTGCCAGCAGAAGGTGGTCAGTGTTTCTTTAAAGGAAACACTCAATGTGAAGCTGGGATGCTGCGGATCTGCAGACATACTGACTATTGTGGGGGTAATGAGGTGCCTCTGTCTATTGTGTTTGCAATTCCAACAGAGAGCACTGTGATAGACAAGGGGAGAAACAGGAGATGCCCAATGGAAATCTCCTGCTTGCTCCAGATCAGTACTTCACAAAGTCGGGCCGTCGCTTGTGTAGGGAAAGCCCCTGGCGGGCCAGGTCGGTTTGTTTACCTGCCGCGTCCATAGGTTTGGCCGATCGCGCTCCCACTGGCCGCAGTTTGCCGATCCAGGCCAATGGGGGCTGCGGGAAGTGGCACGGGCCGAGGGACGTACTGGGCGCCGCTTCCCGCTGTCCCCATTGGCCTGGAGCGGCAAACCGCGGCCAGTGGGAGCCACAATCAGCCGAACCTGTGGACACGGCAGGTAAACAAACCGGCCTGGCACGCCAGGGGCTTTCCCTACACAAGTGGCAGCCCGACTTTGAGAAGCACTGCTCTAGAGAGCCATGGGAGCCTGAATATTAGAAGTGAGGGACTGTACCTAATTATTTTATCATGGGGCTTCTGACTACCTGTCCCTTTGCCCCTTCCTTTATCATGATGGCACAGTCCCTGTCATCTGGATGGCTGATATCATTAATAGTGTTATAAAGTGTGTACGGTGTTTTATAGACAAATAAAAGATAAAACCCGTGTTGCAAAGAGTCTCCCTTGTAGTGTTCATGCATCAGCCAGCTGCTCTCTGCTGACTTAGGGAACAGGGAGCTCAGGATTACCATGTGGCAGGACATCTGGCTATGGGCAAATATAATTATTCAACATTTTGTGACAAAGTTCCTCCTCTACCTTGGTGGATCCTGCGCTTATTGGCGGATTTGCTCGCTTCACAGATTCACCCTGTGGGTCAGGAAACAGTCCAGAGACCTTCCCCTCTGGTAGAAGCTATAGTCCAGGTCAATTCCTCCTGTGTTTGATCAGGAGTTGGGAGGTATGGGGGGAACCCGGGCCCGCCCTCTACTCCAGGTTCCAGCCCAGGGCCCTGTGGACTGCAGCTGTCTATAGTGCTTCCTGTAACAGCTGCATGACAGCTACAACTCCCTGGGCTACTTCCCCATGGCCTCCTCCAAACACCTTCCTTATTCTCACCACAGCACCTTCCTCCTGGTGTCTGATAACACTTGTGCTCCTCAGTCCTCCAGCAGCACACTCACATTCTCAGCTCCTTGCTCCCAGTTTCGTTTCACCCCACCCCACTCTCCCCCTGGCTTGACTGGAGTGAGCCCTTTTATAGCATCAGAGGGGCCTTAATTAGAGTCAGGTGCTTAACTGCCTCACCTGACTCTTAGCAGGTTAATTGGAGTCAGGTGGTCTATTAGCCTGGAGCAGCCCCTGCTTTGGTCACTCAAGGAACAGAAAACTACTTATCCAGTGGCCAGTATATCTACCTTCTGCTACTCTGCTATTCCCAACTGGTCTGGGACTATCACAATTTGTATTATGGTAGCACCCATAACCCCCAGGAGGTAGGGTTGGGCCCCCTTTTTTAGATGTTGTACAAACACACAGTAAAAGACTTTGAAGAGCTAATAATACACTGTCTAGGGCTTTTGGAAACCCAAGCTTCTGGCTCTCATTAGCACAGATTAAATAAAGTTTGCCACTTTCAGCTTCTGTTGTCAGCTTTGGCAGTTAGTGTTCATGGATTCATAGATTCCAAGGTCAAAAGAGACCTTTTGTCAGGAGTAAGGCCCTGCAGCTGTGCCTGCTCTGTACTTCTGACACCCCAGTGATTATCTAGTCTTACCTCCTACATAACAGACCATAGAACTTCCCCGAAATAATTTTTAGATCATATCTTTTAGAAAAACATCCAATCTCAATTTAGAAATTGTCAGTGATGGAGAATCCACCGCAACCCTTGTTAAGTTGTTCCAAAGTTTAATGACTCTCACTATTAAAAATGTATGACTTATTTCCAATCTGAATTTGTCTAGCTTCAACTTCCAGCTATCGGATCATATTATACCTTTCTCTGCTAGATTGAAGAGTCCATTATTAAATATTTGTTCCCCAGGTAGGTATTTATTGACTGTAATGAAATCATCTCTGAATCGCCTCTTCGTTAAGGTAAATAGATTGAGCGCCTTCAGTGTATCACTATAAGGCATGTTTTCTAATCCTTTAACTATTCTCATGGCTCTTCTCTGAACCCTCTCCAATTTATCAACATCCTTCATGAACTGTGGACAGCAAAATTGAATACAATATTCCACAGTAGTTGCACCAATGCGAAATACAGATGTAAAATAACCTCTCTTCTTCTATTCAAGATTCCCCTGTTTATGCAGCCAAGGATTAGATTAGCCCTTTTCATCACAGCATCACATTGGGAACTCATTTTCAGCCAATTATCCACCACGACCCTCAAATCTTTTTTAGAATCACTGTTTCCCAGGATAGAATCCCCCATCCTATAAGCCTCGCCTACATTCTTTATTCTTAGATGTATACATTTACATTTAGCCATATTAAAACACATATTGTTTGGTTGCACCCAGCTTACCAAGTGATCCAGACCAATCTGTATTAGTGACCTGTTTTCTTCATTATTTACCACTCCCCAGATTTTTGTGTCATCAGCAAACTTTGTCAGTGATGATTTTATGATTTCTTCCAAGTCATTAATAAAAATGTTAAATAGTGTAGTGCCGAGAACCACTAGAAATATCTGTTTGATTATGGTTCCCTGATTACAAATACATTTTGAGACCTAACAGTTATCCAGTTTTTAATCCATTTAATGTGTGCTATGTTAATTTGATATCTTTTCTCCATTATTATGAATTCTTCCAATACTATTGTTTGGATTCTTTTTGTTCCTAATATACTCGAACTCACTTATTATTTTAATGCTGCTGGCCATAGATTTCTCCTTGTGTCCTCTTGCTTCCCTTATCAATTTTATACAATGTGTAGCTTCTGATTTATATTAATTACTTATAACTTCCCCTTTCTTCCATTTGTTATTTGGCATTTTTTATAGCTACCTTCACTTTCCGTCTAAACCAGTTCATTTTTTAAACCAATACAGCCTTTTCCCTTGACTGTGGGATTATGGCTTTTGGGGCATCTAGTAAAATATTCTTAAACAATTCCCAAATATCATTCAGAGTTTTCTGATTACATTCTTCCTCCCAGCTGATCTGGGTCATAATTGTTTTCAGCTTTGTGAAACTGGCCCTTTTCAAGAAGAAAGTATGTGTGTGTGCGCACACTGGTCTGGACTTCATTCTGTTTACACATTATAAATGTGATCAAATCATGATCACTTGCACTTAAATTACCATTAATTTTTAGTTCTGTAATCAATTCTTCTTTCTGTCAAGATGAGGTCTAATATAGAATTTCCTCAAAAAATGGTGGATCCATCATGAGGTAGGAAATCACCATCTATAATATTTAGAAATTCCCTGGATGTTTTAGACCTGGCAGCATCCGACCTCCAGCATGTGTCACTCAAATTGAAATCACTCATGATCACACAGATTTTTTCCCCCAACTACACATTATAGATAGGTGCATAAAGAACTGGTCATCCTGTTCCCTATTGTCATTTGGTGGTATATAGCATACACCAACTAATACTCCATTATGTGCTTTACCTGTTATGACGCTGATCCATAAACATTCAAGATCATTTTCTTCCAAGTAATCAGTGACTTAGAAACAAGTAATACCATTTTTGACATAAAGAACAGGAGTACTTGTGGCACCTTAGAGACTAACAAATTTATTTGAGCATAAGCTTTCGTAGGCTACAGCCCACTTCTTCGGATGCATAGAATGGAACATATATTGAGGAGATATATATACACATACAGAGAGCATGAAAAGGTGGGAGTTGTCTTACCAACTCTGAGAGGCCAATTAAGTAAGAGAAAAAAACCTTTTGAAGTGATAATCAAGATAGCCCAGTACAGTTTGATAAGAAGTGTGAGAATACTTACATGGGGAGATAGATTCAATGTTTGTAATGGCTCCAGCATTCCCAGTCTCTATTCAAGCCTAAGTTGATTGTATCTAGTTTGCATATCAATTCCAGCTCAGCAGTTTCTCGTTGGAGTCTGTTTTTGAAGCTTTTCTGTTGCAAAATTGCCACCCGCAGGTCTGTCATTGAATGACCAGACAGGTTAAAGTGTTCTCCTACTGGTTTTTGAATGTTATGATTCCTGATGTCAGATTTGTGTCCATTAATTCTTTTGCGTAGAGACTGTCCGGTTTGGCCAATGTACATGGCAGAGGGGCATTGCTGGCACATGATGGCATATATCACATTGGTAGATGTGCAGGTGAACGAGCCCCTGATGGCATGGCTGATGTGATTAGGTCCTATGATGATGTCACTTGAATAGATATGTGGACAGAGTTGGCATCGGGCTTTGTTGCAAGGATAGGTTCCTAGGTCAGTGTTTTTGTTCAGTGATGTGTGGTTGCTGGTGAGTATTTGCTTCAGGTTGGGGGGTTGTCTGTAAGCAAGGACAGGTCTGTCTCCCAAGATCTGTGACATAGTGTGCTACTCCCATTCCCTTTTTGCCCACTCAATCCTTCCTAAATAGGTTATAATAATTGATTTTAATATTTCTATCATGGGAACCACTGCACCAGTTTTCACCTAGATGAAATTTATACTTATAAATGAGCAATTCCAATTCCTCTGGTTTGTTACCAGGCTACTAGCAATTAAAGAATTTCTTCTCTTCATGTCCTTTGGTTCCTTGATTAATTTTCTTCTCAACATCTCCATTTTGTGCTGAGTGCTCAAATCATCCCTATTTTTACCCTCTTTTTATTATTAGTTTAACACCCTTCTGACTACTCTACATTTCCTGTCCCTGAGAAGATTGGTCCTCCTACTGAAATGGAGGCCACCAAAACACTACAGCCCGCTCTCCCCATAAGAGTTGGACCAGTGTTCCACAAAACCAAATACTATATTACTACCCACAAAGTCAGAAAAGAGTGTAGTTATCAGCTGAAGATGGAAGGTAGGGCACTGGCTGGGTGGTACAATAAACCATACATTGGCTTCTGCCTGATCCATTCCCTGGCAAACCCAGTTTGAATGTCAGAGTCCCCAATGAATCCTTAGTGTTTTATGTCCCTTCTCTATGATTTGGCTGTAAGATGAGATATTAAGTGACTTGTTTAAGGCCACACAGGGAATCAGTGACTGATCCTGACTGATATCCAGGCCTGAATTCAACCATATTGGTACCTTAACTCCATTCTTATTCAGGGCCGGCTCTAGGCACCAGCAAAACAAGCTGGTGCTTGGGGCGGCACATTTTTAGGGGCAGCATGGCCGGCGCCAGAATGCCGCCCCTAAAAATGTGCCCCAGCCACCCTAGCTCACCTCCGCTGCTGCTGCCACTCGCGCGCCACGGCGCGCGAAACAGCTGATTCCCGCGCCACTACTCGCCCTCCCTCCCAGGCTCTCAAGCCTGGGAGGGA
>NW_020664446.1:41860606-41869593 GCF_002925995.2 Terrapene triunguis | reverse complement strand
GGGGGGGGGGGGCGGCCAAAATTGTTTTTGCTTTGGGCGGCAAAAATCCTAGAGCCGGCCCTGTTCTTATTCATGGTCATTTGGCATTTCCAATACATCCATGGGATCGCGCAGCCCTGCATGCAACACACCTGATAGGAGGGGCTATGTCTACAATGGCGCTTATGTCGGTGTAACTTACATCACTCAGGGGAATGATTTATTCACACACTGGAGTGACATAGGTATGCCAACATAAATTGTAGCGTAGACAGCCTCTTTCTTTTTGTTTTCTCTTCATTTGCAGTTCTGTTACACGTTCAGTCCTCACTCGCACGCATGCCTGACTAGTTATCCTACTAGATCCCAGACCTGCAAAAGGGCAGTGTTTCCTGGTGTATCTCCTACCACAGTCATTGCCTTTCCCCAATTCCAGTCCCACATTGTAGTAATGGTTGCAGTTCTAGTTCAACCTTCACATATTGGTGAATGGTGTCCCTAGCCTCTGTTTGTCAGAGGGTGGAGATGGATGGCAGGAGAGAGATCACTTGATCATTACCTGTTAGATTCACTCCCTCTGGGATACTGGCATTGGTCACTGTTGGTAGACAGGATATTGGGCTGGATGGACCTTTGGTCTGACCCAGTACGGCCGTTCTTATGTTCTTATGTATCACCTCCAATAAGCATTCACAGCCCCCAAAGAGCTGAGTGCAGTTTGTGATTGTCTTAATGACCTATGCTTTGGCATGTTAATTCTCATGGATGGTGGTGGTGATGGTCTTCCATAGCACAGTCTGATTTTAAATGGGAAGAACATGTATCATTCTTTATACCATTAATTCAACCCCATGTCTAATATGATTCATGGGCAGATTAAATAACTTTTCACATATGCTTATTAAGACAATATTAAAATTAAATCAAGTGGTGAAGTCCAGAGTTAATAAGAAGGGATAAGCAGTAATGATCTGGTTATTAATTGATCCAAAGTTCTATTCTGATGCTCCCCCATTCCATACTGATGTTTTCTCTATTATCTTTGGATGAGAATTGGGATTATCTTTTTGGATGCTTTACAAGCATCCAGAGAGATGACTTTCACTTTTAATCCCATAGAAGATCTTTGTTTTCATGCACTAATGAATAAAGGAAGGGCTGGCTTCAGCATAGCTTCACCTCTCTTCTTTGTACAAAACAAGAAGTGGTCAGTATGATCAATAAGTGGTGATAACCAGTGATGATCCCAAGCCCTGTTCAGTCCTTACCAAGCATTTGTTACAAAATTATTCACAAGAGGGTCAGGTGTTTCTGTACGTGAGCTATATCCCTACTGCATAGTGATGGGGCATACTACCTGTCAGGATCTCTAAAGGAGTCTACGCACTGGGCCCACTCAAGAAAAATCCTGCTTAAAAACCACTCCCTCTCCTGTGCTTGTTGGCAGGGGCCAGGCAGGAGACGGCAAAGCATCTGGAAATCATCAGGCAAGCAGGGCCAGCTGCTTGATGTACCAGCCAGTAAGAAGCAGCAGCTAAGGTGAGAGTGAGGAAGACTTTGATTTTATTTATCTCATGGATCTGAAGCTCAGAGCAAGAAGGGCATTGTTTATTTGGAAGCTATGCTTACACCCCAGAAGGGGAGGGCTTTATTTTGGAATTGCAATACTGTGAATCCCTAAGCATAAAAACAAACAAACTATGAGTCAGCCCTCAAAAATCATGAAATTTTAAACAAAACAGTACATTTTGGGTTCTCTTTTTGTGCCTTCTGGTCTCTGAGCCTTTAGGGTGCACTAAGTCATGTTTTCAAGCTTTTTCTCTGCAAATATGAAAGCTGAGATTCTCACGTAATCACCTGACTCTAGGAGCTAGGGCCTTAAAATGTTGAGACTACAGCGTTGGCAACACTGAGTTAAGGAGGGCCTGGAAAAGCTCTCCCTGTGACACACCCCTACACAGAGGAGCAATTCTTAAATCAAAGGATTAAGTTCTGCATACCAGTCACTGAGCAGACTGAAAATCATGTTTGACTGAGTGCAAGCCTAGGTCCCCCATATATTTAACTTTTCATTGTCCCTGAGAAGTATTCATGCCAAACCAACCTAATTTCTTTCCTTCGAGAGAGTACAGAGGAGGGTCACAAAAATGAAAACCTAACCTATGACGAAAGTTTAAAAAAAACTGGACATGTTTAGGCTTGAGAAAAGAAGAGTAAGGGAGAACCTGATAATAGTCTTCAAATATGTTAAGGACTGTTATAAAGAAGATTGTGATAAACTGTTCTCCATATCCACTGACGGTAGGACAAGAAGTAATGGGCTTAATCTGCAGCAATGGAGATTTAGGTTAGATAGTAGGAAAAACTCGCGAAGCTCTGGAATAAGCTGCCAAAGAAGGCTATGGAATCCCCATCATTGGAGGGGGATGATGTAGATTTACCTGGTCCTGCCTCAGCACAGGGGGTTGGACTTGATGACCTCTCGAGGTCCTGTCCAACCCTACATTTCTATGATACTATAGATAAAGGAATGCCTCTACAATCCTGGGAGGGGCGGAATGCTAAGGAGCACTGCCTACCTGGCTTTTCTGCCACTTGAAATCTATTTACACTTGTTTGGGGTGACATATTAACCTGCTTGTAACTCTATTTCACTTATTAGCCACTGAATCGGGTCAGTGCTAACGTGTAAATCAGCTATTTTAGGGAAGGTCATGCTTTGTTGTTCTGGTTTCAGAGCTTGGAGGACATGTACTGCCATGTGGTCAACAGTGATTTGCAGCAGCATGATGCAGTAGCCTTCAGGGAGATGATGTACTCAAATGCCATTTTCAAGGAGTGCTGCTTCCCTCAAAAGGAAACTTAAAACTTTTCTAAAAAAAAAAAATGATGCCCTTGATTGATCCCTTTCATGTCTGAGCCTCTGGTAGCAACATGCATAATCTGCTAGGTGTCATGCCAACTGTGATTATTGCGGCAGGCTGGTCTTGTGCATAGGAAAAGCAAGAATGGCCTATCGTATGCTGATTTCTTCAGTTTCCACCTCCCCTCTGCCTATCAAGAGGCTCCAGCTGCTCATCTCTGTCACCATTTCCAGCTCCAGTGCTTTGACTGCAGGAGAGGCTCCAAAGGCAAAGGAGACACCATGTTCAAGCACACTGCATGTCCCTAGGCCTGACTCAGCAGTGCACTGTACTATACATTACGATATATGGAATTACAGATGCAAACAGAAGGAAGAAAACTACAGATAGATGGGGTGGGGAGGGTTGAAGACTTCCACACAGCTCAAGTTCCAACTCAATCTGATTTGTTGACCAAAGACCACACCCTGCCAAGTACTCTATACAGCACACAGGGACATATAGTTGCTGAATGATATACTGCAAGTAAACATATCAGAGTGTGTAAGATTTATAGCAGGACCCAAAGTTTCCATGGTATCAGAATGGATGGTGTTTGTTTGGCAAATCCACAGAATTGAGAGGCACCACACTAGGCATTTAGAGAGCTCTACAAATCACACCTGCATAGTCCAGACTGTGGAGCTGTGGAGACAAGTTCAAGTAGTCTATCATTAGTATCTCTCTCCATCCCTTTCCATCTCATCTCCCTGTCTTACCCTCTCTACCCCCTCCAATGCTATCTTTTCCTCAGCTCCCACTGAGAGAAGCAGCATAGCACGTACCTGCTCCAGCTGCTTAGACTGTACAAATTCCCTGGACTGTACATGTAGCTTCATTGTTCCCCTGAAGGAAGAAGGTACTTCTTGCCTTTTTTCATTGCTGGATTTTGAACTCTGCTGCAGCCAGGCAGTTTAATTTTGTTCCATTCTGGTTAGTTTGTTTCCAAAACCACTTACAGAAGGCTCGGAGAAAGCAGCTACTCTGCATTATTAGAATCTAATAGTCTAACAACAAAAACCTGATGGTGTCATGCAGGAAATCTCCACATCTCCCATCAAACTGTGTGTCTGACAGAGGGACATTTTCTAGCATGGTAATTTTGGGGGCATAGCATACTATTTTTAGTAGGGGTTGAATTAAGCTGATACTGTTTGGTGGTGCCGTAAGTTTCAACTTAAATAAAGATTTAAAGAACAAATTAAAATGGAGCCCTTCTGGGTGTTGAAAGATAACATGAGATCTTATCAAGTTTGAGACAGAAGCTGAAAAAATAGCAGTCAGGGAGAGGTGTGTTACCCTCCTCGCAATCAGCTTAATGTGATGTTAATTCTGAACCCTACTAAGGATAATTTACACATCAATATTTTTGGATAGTGAATCATTCTTTAGTACAGTGTCTCCCATGGTCCTGACCCACTAGTGGGTTGTGGGAAGGTTCTGGATGACTTACAGGGCCAGCGTGGAGGGGAAGCCCTTGGCACTACATTTGCACAGCAACTAGATACCCACGGCTGGCCCATGCTAGCAGGGTCCTAGGGCCCAGGCTCCAGCCCGACTCAGGAAGTCTACACAGCAATGAAACATCCCTGAAGCCCAAGCCCTGTGAGCCTGAGTAGGCTGGCACAGGTTTTTCTTTGCTGTGTAGACATACCCTGAGAGGGGGGTGGAGAGTGAGTGTGCTCTGCATTCTCCTCCACAGTGACAACTCCTGTTCCAAAGGACTGGGCTCAGTTTCCTGCTCTGGGCATAGTGACCTGTACAGTGGTGCTGCAGGTTTGGCCTGGCTGCTCATCAGGACATACCCTATGGGCCTTCAGGGTTGTGGTGCTGGGCTGGAGGGTGCTGCTGCAGGTGGTCAGTGTCCCCTCGGTGGGGCAAGGAAGAGACAGTGGTGGAGGAGGAGGCCAGTAGCTTATGAAATTTCTCCCCCCCCCCCCCAAATTTGGCACCTGGGTGGGTCACAGAAAAAGAGAAAATGCAGTTAATGGGTTGCCTTATTAAAACCATTTAAGGGAAACATTGCTTTAGTAGAAGGCCACCACTTTTTGACTCTATCCTGATACCTGAATTTTTTGTCACCATCGATGACATCACATGCTGAGGCAGCTGTCTTGGTTTTATTTGATTTTTGTGATTTTTTTCATTTTTGTGAATTTGATTCTTGTGAAAATTGATCAACTGACAGTCCAGAAGAACGAAAACCTCAATTTAGTCTCATATGATGGTGCTCATGAATTGGGGTTTTTCCTATGAAAAACCGATGAAAACAAAATAGTTTGGAGGCAAAAATTGGGGGGAGAGGTCTGTATTGGAAATTTTCATCCGATCAGTTAAAATTTTTCAATTTTTGGTTGTCAAAACCCATGAATTAGAAAATTCAGTTTTCATGTTTGATTTCTTTTTGGGAATCACCTCCCCGCAGTTAAAAATTGATATTTCCCATGGAAATTTCCATTTTGACAAAAGTGATGGTTTTTGCTGAGAAAATATTTTGAGCAAAAATTTTAAATTAGCTCTATTCACAGCACAGGTGCAGGCTGGGCAACAATAGAGCAATCTTCTATATATTACCCCTCCAATGTGTCTGAATCATGGGCTGAAGGGCCCACCTCTACAAATGAGAGGATAGTGTGTCTTCTGTGCCCACATAATCCTTGGGTTTCTGGCTGACAATTAAGGTGCTGGCTGTGATCTGGATACCTGGGACTCATTTCATAGACAGTAAGCCACTGAAGAGGAAGCAGGTGGCACTACTGACTCCCATCATTTGCAGTGGGGTTAGAATGGAAGGTAAGAGGTGGGGATTAAAACATTGTGGAAACTGATTTCTCTCCCCCCCCCCCCCTCGAGGTATCCAGAGATGCCTTCCTTCTGCTAAGGTCATACTTTAACTATCACTACCAGCTTCCTTCAAATTGGAAGTCCCCTTTAACAGCACAACAAAGCACTCCTTTCCCCCTTCATGCCACCTACTCTGTATTTGTCAAAGACTTATCCTGTCATTGAATCTCTTATCAGGCCAGGCTGATCTAGATGAACAGTTTCCCACAACACAAAGATTGCCTCCAGGAATAGTTGTATATAGGGACTGCAAGCTGTTTGCTTTAGTATTAAAGATCTGTTTACTTGCTTCTGGGCTCTGGCAGGGATGGCCTCCTACTTAGTGAGGGCAATGCCTCAGCATTCCTCATCTCAGTGAAACTGCAAGGAATCAGAGAAATGGCTTCTGTTAATTTGCAGTTAACCTGTAATCTTTGTGAATACTGGTGTACCATTCAATTTTCAGAACTTCCCCCCATATCATCACAAGGCAGTGGGGCCGGAGGAAGCATTCCCATGGAAGGTGGATAACTGCTCCTTTATACGGTAATTAAAGCTCCTGTTTCTAAGCTGCTTGGTATTTTAATTGATTTTCTCTACTGGCTGCATACAGTCCGGTCGCTCACTCAAACGTTTATCTCCTAAATGTAGAATGAGCTACTGTGTAAAACAATCGGCCCACCACTCTCCAGTGGGCCTCGTAGTGGTGTGATTGCTTTCCACTTGTGAGTTTGTTGTTAGGGTTTAGCAGCACTTCATTTATGACTCCCCCAATATTAAGGGTTTAAAATCTAAAAAATAGTTCAGGATGCAACCCAGTGTCCAGATTTTGACAAGGTAAATGTTCTCAGCTACCCAGATTTCAGATGAGTGAGATCTTTATTTTATTCTTGTCATACAAGCTCTCTGGACAGGGTGGAAGCTGTTTAATAAGAGGGAAGTTTAAAACAAACAAGTTTGGGGGTTTTTTTAGCTTCTTAGAGTTGCCTGCAGATTCAAAGGTGCCAAAATGGTCATTCAAAAAGTATCTTCATATGAAATGAACTGTTTTGTCTGAGATTTCATTTAGGAATTGATCTAATCCCTCTGGAGTGTTTTTGTAGTGTGTCAGGATTTCCTGCATACATTCACAGAGATAGGGTCCTTTCAGTTCAACTTCTTACTCTCTTTCAATGCAGGATTTTTTAAAAATAATGTACAAGTCATCTCCATATTTCCCAGTTCCCTACTGCCTGCTCCTATGGGATCCATCAATTGATCACTTAGGAACCACATCAGGTCTGGTCATTGTGCCCGGTCGCTTTTGAAATGACAATGTTTCCTTGTCCATTTATTCTATCATCTGAAAATCTACTGCTTTCAGCAGGAGGCTTGATCAAAATGATCAATGACTGTGTGATACTTCCCTCTCCTGCTGTGCATGGAGAGAATCATAGTAACACAAAAACCATGATGTTCCAGAGTACGTTGTATGGATACTAGAGCAGGATACTCTGTGTATGAGCATGCTAGAGTGGGGCCTGACACAAAACCAGGATCTGAACATGTGTTCCAAATCAAAATACAGATCCAGGTCTGAATTTTGTGAATTTTTGGATTGGCCCATTATAAAGACAGGGGCAATCTGGATCGAGGCTGGGATTAAAAAAAAAAAAGCCCGAGGGATTGAGGAGCTCAGCTCCTATTGAAAATCATTAGGATTTGGGAGTCTAATTCCCTTCAGCGCCTTTAAATTTCCCACCACCAAACAATATTGCATTTTGGGGAGCTGGAAATCTGGATCTCAGTTTTGGGATCTCATCTCTAGTGTGGGTAGATGGATACTGTCTATATAAATAACTAAGTTTTAAAGTGGACAATTATTCTTTTGCAGGTTGATAAAATGACTGACAACAGGATATAGTGCCAGAAGCCACAGACCGACTACATGAGGTCATTTCTGAAACACAAAGATAAACAGTTTTCCCAATACATTTTTTTTTTTTTAAATCTAGCCACGGGTTTAGTCTATCTTTTAAAAGGGTCTTTTTTGCCTTGAATTTGCTGCAACCTGCATCACCACATGCAATATCTGGGACACACCCAAGTCAGTAGCTGATTTCCTCCAGCAGACATGTTGTGATGCATATTGTGTACGGGAGCACAGCAGTCAGACCTCAAAATGCCATGGAGCAGAAGTGCCACATAACAATAGGATCCTTCTTTAAAAAGAACTGATGTAGAATTCTATCTTCCATGCTATCACAGAGGCAAGTCTCCACCTCTTCCAGGCCTTTTGGGAGAAACACACATGCACACACGCACTGTATGTGCATATGCATTACAAAATGAAGTGCATTTGGGGGAAGTGCCAAAATAAAAGAAACAGCAGACCACAAGCCACATTCTGTGTGACGTCTCTCACATGCATGGGAACTGAAGGCATCACCACTTTTCGGGTTGCTGCTCGCTGCTCAGCACATTGAAGGATCAAACCCCATCTCCCTCCTGGGATTAGATTCTGCACATTACATTTCACCCCAAAGGGAATGCTGTGGAAAGGGGAACACTGATGACCAGAATGGTGTGGGTCTGCAGAGCCAGCTATTTGAGCTGTCCTTTAAAATCACAACGGTGGGAAAATGAGTTGTCAGAAACCACGTTGCTTTAAATAAACACATTGTTGTTCCATACCATCTAACACCTAGTGTAGGCAATGCCAATCATGCTTAAAAATATGGCATGGTTAGCTGGCCTAGGGTTAACCACAGCCGGTAACACATTTTTACACACAACTCTCTTTGTACAGTTTAACATTGTCTAGCCCAACTCATTTCCCAGGGCAGACAAAGATTCTCTCTCTTTGGCAAGTGGGAATTTGAAAAGCCAATGTTCATTCTTTCAGTAAATATTACTCTGGCAAATAATTTCTCTATTTCAAGCTAATTAGAACCTTTTATTCCTTGATTTCAGAGACTTTCCTGGATCTGTACAAATGTTAATAAGTAGTCCCTGATTTTTCAGACAGAGAAACTGGGACAATTGCTGGGCTGATATTACCTTCTAGTGCCATAGTCTTTTATCGACACTTTGAATTAACACTCTTTGTATTGACTTGATTAATATTAACAATTAATATAACATTCCTGGTAAGCCCCTGATTCATTAAAATCTATGTGTAGGTCCTCAGTGGCAGATTAAAGACAGATCAGCTGATCTGTCCCCCTCATGGCTCCCACTGCCTGGTTTTAGTGGATTGCAGGGTTTGCTCTGTACACTGAACAGTGTTTCATTAGCTCTACC
>NW_020664446.1:41850523-41860206 GCF_002925995.2 Terrapene triunguis | reverse complement strand
AGTCTGGACATTTACAAATTCCCCCCGGACGCTATTTTTAGCTCAAAAAGCTGGACATGTCCGGGGGAATCCGGACGAATGGTAACCCTACCCAACCCCAAATATGGCGATCAGCTAAACCCTGAGCATGTGGGCAAGACTCACCAGCAGGGTCGCCGAGAGCTCGGGCCCCGGTGAACATTTTTTTCGGGCCCCCCCAGCAAGGGCAGACCAGCTAAACAGGGCCGACGAGAGGGGGGAGAAGCTGGGCCCAGAATTTTTTCGGGCCCCCCAGCAAGGGTGGACTGGCTAAACAGGGCCGACGAGGGGCGGGGGGGAAGCCTGGCCCTGGGCCCCGTTCCAGACTGCCGGGCCCCGGTAATTTGTACCGGCTTTCCCCCCTCTCGTCGGCCCTGCTCACCAGAATGCCGTGTGAGCTGCTGAGAAGCTGGGCGTGCGCACTGGCAGGAAAGCAGGCAGAGTTTTATCAGAAATCTGCCTGGCTTCTAGGGGAACTTCATCAACATTGAGCCATCTCCACAAAATGTTGCAATTTTGATGAATTGGCAAATTTTGATGAAAAATGTTTTGTCAAAATTTTTCCAACCAGGTCTAGTGGTGAGTCTCTGCAATGGCAAAAGATAGGCAAGGGATACGGGTGTCACACTTCTTTTTTGGAGAATGCTGAATTCCAATTTTTATTATGGTTCTTGAGCCAGGCCATAAATGTAAGGCTCCATCCATCCTTCAAGGCACAGCAGAACTTCCAGTGCTGTCAGTGAGAAATTTGCTCAGAAATCCAGGTTAGAATGGGTCCTGCATGTAGTAACTACCCCTTTTGTTGTCATTATTGCTTGTGAAAATCTCCTCAGCTTTTGAAGCACTGTTATTTCTGCGGCATGTTTACTCTCTCCCCAGCCACTTTTTGTTCAGTACTTAGTTCACTGGGGCCTCGATCCTGATTGGGATTCTGGGCACTGTCCTAACACAAATAATAAAATATTATAGCTCTGTTTCCAAGGCAGGATTTTTGTCTCTACACTCGGAACCTACTCCACACAGCTTGGGTCCAACCATACCTACATTTGAGGATGTGCAGAGTATATTGATAGACCATTTTCCCAGGCTTTACCTGGTGAACAGACTTGAAGGAAGCTATTTACTTTCTATGAAGTAGATAAGTGATGACATGTAAAGTGTCAACACCAGTTACAATAAGATTAGAGGGGGTGGGTGGAGGAGTGGGAGTTTACACCTCCTAAAGGCATTATTTCTGCTTGTCTGTTCTTACACCACACCCATCACCATGGTATCTGAGTGCTTTCCCAAGGTGCTTAAGTGACCTGACAAGCATCTGACCCAGAAGGACATTGCTGCATTGATGAGTCCTTGTGGCACTTTAGAGACTAACAAATTTATTGGGCATAAGCTTTCATGGGCTAAAACCCACTTCATTAGATGCATGGAGTGGAAAATACAGTAGAGAGGTATAAATACACAGCATATGAAAAGATGGGAGTTTGCGTAGAGACTGTCCGGTTTGGCCAATGTACATGGCAGAGGGGCATTGCTGGCACATGATGGCATATATCACATTGGTAGATGTGCAGGTGAATGAGCCCCTGATGGTGTGGCTGATGTGGTTAGGTCCTATGATGGTGTCCCTTGAATAGATATGCCGACAGAGTTGGCACCGGGGTTTGTTGCAGGGTTTGGTTCCTGGGTGAGCATTTTTGTTGTGTGGTGTGTAGTTGCTGGTGAGTATTTGCTTCAGGTTGGAGGGCTGTCTGTAAGCGAGGACTGGCCTGTCTCCCAAGGTCTGTGAGAGTGAAGGATAGTCCTTCAGGATAGGTTGTAGATCCTTGATGATGCGCTGGAGAGGTTTTAGTTGGGGGCTGAAGATGATGGCTAGTGGCGTTCTGTTACTTTCTTTGTTGGGCCTGTCCTGTAGTAGGTGACTTCTGGGTACCCTTCTGGCTTTGTCAATCTGTTTCTTCACTTCACCAGGTGGGTACTGTAGTTTTAAGAATGCTTGATAGAGATCCTGGAGGTGTTTGTCTCTGTCTGAGGGATTGGAGCAAACGCGGTTGTATCTTAGGGCTTGGCTGTAGACAATGGACTGTGTGATGTGGTCTGGATGAAAGCTGGAGGCATGTAGGTAAGTATAGTGGTCAGTAGGTTTCGGGTATAGGATGGTGTTTATGTGACCATCGCTTATTTGCACTGCAGTGTCCAGGAAATGGATCTCTTGTGTGGACTGGTCCAGACTGAGGTTGATGGTGGGGTGGAAATTGTTGAAATCCTGGTGGAATTCCTGAAGGGCCAGATGATGAAGATGTCATCAATGTAGCACAAGTAGAGTAGGGGCGTTAGGGGATGAGAGCTGAGGAAGCGTTGTTCTAAGTCAGCCATAAAAATGTTGGCATACTGTGGGGCCATACGGGTACACATAGCAGTGCCGCTGACTTGAAGGTATAAACTGTTTGAAATGGGCCACCTTGATTACATTGGCCTCATTAGCACTACAAAAGTGATTTCCACCCTTTCTTGTCAACTGTTGAGACTAGCCCACTTCCACCTTAATTGAATTGGCTCGTTAGCACTGACCCCCTACTTGGTAAGGCAACTCTCATCTTTTCATATACTGTGTATTTATACCTCTCTACTGTATTTTCCACTCCATGCATCTGATGAAGTGGGTTTTAGCCCACAAAAGCTTGTGCCCAAATAAATTTGTTAGTCTCTAAGGTGCCACAAGGACTCCTCGTTGTTTTTGCTGATACAGACTAACACGGCTACCACTCTGAAACCTGATTGCTGCATTGGTTACACTCAGCTCATATTGGGAAGGTTTTCTTCACAGCCATGAGGAATGGGCCACATAAATACATCAAGAGAGCTGGATCCAGCCAATGGGCTGGGTGTTTGTCACCTTGGTTGTAGAGCTTTTAACTGAATTCATCCCTAGATGATTAAAAGGCCACTGGAGGCAGCTGGAGTCTTTCTTTACTTCTTATAAAGTCTGGTATAAAAATGCATTAGTAATAAATTCCTGACAGGTGCTGCTATGTACAGAGGATCAGGTAACAAGCAGTTGTGAATTATGGGGCTATAAATTCCATTGAGGGGTTCTAGTTACATCATATGTGACGCTTGAGCCACTAGAATCCCTGAAGTTGGAACTATAGCTCCCCGATTCAAAATATACCTAGTTTTCAAAGTGATTTATATAGTGGGTGGGATTGAATCTTTGCACAACTTTGAACCCTTGTTATCCCTCCATTCTTTCTTTCAAATGTCACTAGAGTGGTTGTGCCAGAATGTCTGAGCCCTCTATTCTGGACCAAAATGGTGGAGCATTGTGCTAGGTGCCCACCTGTTTATATTTGTCTTGAGGCAAAATAATCTCATGGTGATACTGTGATCTCTGCATCATATATGGTGACACCGCATTGCCATGCCATGACTCAACACACCATCATATATCGAGGCAACATGGAACCATGAAGAGCCAATGTAGTTAAATCACAGCATGTGGAATAGATTTGGGACTCTTTAATTGCCCAGCAAGCTGTGTTTGCAAGACACAAAACAGACCTGGTAAAATAGTGTCTGTCCCACAAAGTGCAGGAAGGGCATTAGCTACCCTCTGAGCAGCTTTTCTTGATGTAATTTGATTACTCATGTTGATGATGTCTCTCTTTCCTCATGCTCACTGGTTGATTCTGATAGCAATGGCTGAATTATCAGTGTTTGGGGGGTTGTTGTTTTTTGTTTGTTTGGTAATGATTAACAATATATTTGAGCTGCTATCCTTGTATTAAAAGGCACATTATAACATTCTGAACCAATGCGTATGCTGGTTCAATGTATGACCAAGACATTGTCAGACGTTATTTGTAAATAAATGTTCTTCAGTTTCTACCTTCTTTATGAAATCTGATTGGTTTTTAGAGGACAGATTTAAGGCTCCTCCCAATCCTCCACTGGGGATTGCCATTTCCTTCTGGATGAATGTCTGGAGATGGGTCTGATGGATCATGTTGCATTATGCCACATCACATTACCATGCATCCCATCACATTGCCTCGTTACGTGATGTAACCTAACATGATGTGACGCTTAGTAATCAGCATAATGTGCTGCTGCGCATTAGAAATGTAAAACGACGACAACATAAAAGACGACTTGATTGGATCCCCCTGATGAACTACAGCTAGAAAGGATAGCTGTGGAGCAGATAACAAAGAAGGGCTAGGCACATTTCCACATCAGAAAGTAGGGATTGTTTTCCAAAGCCTTTCTTACGCTTCGGTTCTAATATATTTCCCTCAATTTTCACCCTCTCTTTCAATGAAAATGTCAGTATGTTCTGAGTTAGCTTTTCTCCTCTATTGTGCATATAGTAATTCAACAATAGACTATGGTTTATGGTAGCACCTGGGTGGATATACACAGGATGCCAAGTTTGATTCTCAAATTTAGCAGATGCTTGGAAATATGAACTGGCATAAACCTCAGCATATTGTGGTTTACTCCTTTCTGGGGAAGTCCCAGACCATGTGCTATTTGATTATAAACAGTGTGTTAGGCTCAGCAGAGTGGCTGCCAGACCTCACAGTGGGATCAACAAGACTCCAGGGCCTGGGGAGACAGGAGCAGCAGAGGATTACCTAGAGAGAGGATGGGTTATAGAGCTTACTTGTATTTGAGAGGGAAAGGAATCATGAGATGTCTTGAAGAAGTGGGACAAGGAGCTGGGATTAGACAGACGGGAAGGAGCTGTTCGGGAGAACGAAGGTGGGGGTTGGTGCAGGAGGAAACTTTCAAAGGCTGGATTGTTTATAGATGCTTCTGATACTCAACTTTGCAAGATTTATCCAAAGCACACTGAAGACCTTGTACTTTTGAGGTTCACGCATCACTACTTACAACTCAAAGAGGGATCTTTGCCTAGAGCTACATGAGATGCTCAGAGAGGGAATCTCCCCTACACCTCAGTGTATTGTTTAGAAAGGCGCTCTCTCCCTAGAATTCAATGGAATGCTTGGTAGTCAATGAAGAGAGCTCTAGTTTTGCACCTGTAATAGCTATTTCCAAACTATTTAATGGCTTTCAGGGAAGTTGGAGGCCAAATTTGTGGCTCAGATGGACAGAGGGAGGCCATGACAGGCCTTCTTGGGGTGAGAATTTCCCTTTGTATAACCTTCAGTCAGTATGGCAAGCTAAAAAGAGTTACTTTCCACTTCTGGGACCACCAAACACTAAGTTTAAAAACAAATTCAAGATCTGAGGGGCTGCTCTGTTTTTTGTTTTTAATTAAAAGCTATTGAACAACATGTTCTTGACAAAGCTCAACTTAAACTTTGCTCTCTATAATTTCGCTTTCCCAGGAGTGGAAACAGCAAGAGTTTTGATAAACGAACCCAAGTTTCTTGTTTAGTTGTACTGTAGTAGCTTCTGTAGGGTTTTTTCTGACGCCTCTTTGGTAAGTTTAGAGAAACACTCTTCCCAGTGAATCACTAACAATATCCCTATGCCTTTTACAACACCAAATCTCTAGTGGCACTATTTCCCCCCTCTCTTGCTGTGGAAGCAGAGCAATATTGCAAAAAGACTGTTCTATTTCTGGACTGTAACCCTTCCTAAATTGATACCAGTTGTTTCTGCACTTAAATGATAATAAAAAGGAAAATAAGAAGGAAAATGACTGCATTGGAAAACACTGTAAAGCATCTCTAGTACTGGCAGAGTAATCCTGCACTGCCATTACTTTTAGACTCTAGAAATATTAGAGCAGGGTTTGACCTTCTGTACAGAAGCTATAAAAGAAAATCAAAATGTTCTTTCTCCCCTCTCCAGGCCCCACGTGGGCTGTAGTCATGGAACCAACTTACAGGAGTCTCACGTGGATTTGTGGAGAGATGATTATTTTATAGAAATGCCTGCGTTGTAGCTGCCTGATTAGACCAACTGCTGAAATGTCAAGATGGACCCACATTAAGGGTGCAGAACCCTTACCAAGAAACGCAGGCTTTCCTCCTCCTGGTGAGGGGACCGGTGGAGGGTGGGAGGATTCACAGTATATCAGATTAATCAGAGGCATGTCTCATTGAGTTGGACTGTTATTGAGCCACATGCACACTAGAACAGTGCATATTCCCTACAAAAAGTCACAGGGAGGGCTTGATTTTCAGGAAGTTTAAGCCTCAGGTCCAATAAGCTCAAGTTCAAGGCTGATAGCAGTGGGCTGCACTCACCTCAAGTGCCTCCTTGATATTTGGGCGCCACGTTGCCATTCTCTTCAGCTCCCAGCACCTCCTTCAGCCTCTGCAGGGCTTTTGTGCCTTGGCCTTGTGGCCAGGTTGCAGAGTCCAAACCACCATAACGAACTCAAATTAGAAGCAGTTCCTTGGCTTTCAGGGCCAATTATAAGCAAAATAGTTTCTCACCTTTCCCGGCTAAATTTCCTCTCTGGAATTGAATCCACAGGATTCCATCTGGACTCCTGTGTGTGGCCAACAACGGGCCCTGGCCCAGCTCGGTTTCCCTGGCTGTAGCCTAGGGAGCATCCCTCCTCATTCCTCTGGCTCCAGCCAGGAACTGACTTGCTGACATCAGGCAGCTCCTGTTGTTTCAGCTTGCTGAGCCTTGACTGGACTGTTGCTGATCCCCAGACCTTCTGGCCACTGGAAGATCAGATCTCACTGGTTCCCAAAATGGCTGGTCTTTTTGTCACAGACAACTGTTTCCTGGGATGAGGTGCTGGTGCAACAGAGCAGTGGAGCCTCCAGTAGGGGGTCACAAAGGCCTGGTACACCCCGCCACACTGTTGTTTCAGAGATTTAGTAGATTTTAAGGTCGGAAGGGACAATTTTGACGATCTAGTCTGACTTCCTGCATAACAAAGGCCCTGGAATGTTCATTTGAAGCACATGAAGTTGCACATACAAACTGGATATTGCACTGAAAATGAGTCCAAATACCCATCTTTGCATACAAACACCTGATTTGCATGTGCAGCTGCAGAACTTGCATGGGCAAAATAGGCAGGCAATTGCACATGCACAAATGCACATGGACCTTGGAGAAATGGGCCTCAAATAACAAAACAGAGTGTAAACATAATAGCAATCTTCAGTAACATAAGCCTGTCATCCCCAAAGATCTCAGAACACTTTACACTTTATATACAAGTGCATACAGCATCAACAATCTGTAGTTTCTTCAGGGGCGAAAGTGGGCAGCTAACCATTGCACTGCACAAAAGTTAAGGGAAATTCTGACCAAGGGGAATCCCAGATCAAATAGCTTTTTTTGGTTCATTTATTTCTTGTAATGCAAGAGCTTGGTCACATTCTCTGCTAAAGACTTGGGACGAGAACAGAATAAACAATGCACAGACCATTTTTGTAGTCATATTGGTCCAAAGGTGAGAGTTGACAAAGTAGAAAGTGATACCTTTTGTTTAGTGGTGTGCTCTGCCCTGAAATTAAGACATCCCAATTTATCATAGGTCTGCTGTCTGTTTTTCAGTCCTAGCATGGAGAGTAGTTGGAGAGCCCCACAATAATTCTGAGCACCTTCACGTTGTGATGTTGGGGCATGACATTGCGACACAGCATCACAAAGCGATGCTGCTGCATCATGACACTGGAAATGTGACATATTCATACATTGATGCAACGCCATGAAGGCCAGATGCTGAGGCTCCATAAGCAGTAGCATGAGTCTATTATTTTGTCCTGTGTTACAAAGAGGTGGGAACCTAGCAGCCTTTTTATTGAAGCAGTAAATATGTTGTTGTACAATTCTGGGCTATTCAGCCTTTTAGGTATTATCCTTTATAGCAAAAGATGGAACCTATTTGAACACAAAGTCTGTGAATTATATTGTATCTTGGTCATTATCTACATTGCTCACCATTCAAAACAATGTTCAAAGCCTTTCTCTGTTTCAAATCTGGTTACATTTTCTCCATCTCCATCTCTCTTTTTATTCCGAGGGACCAGCTGGACCATAACTCATAATAGTTCCTTTTAATTCTCCCTTCCTCTCTTCCCCTCCCCTCCATTCCCTGGCTTAGCCTGTCAATAATTCTCAGTGGGACATACCCTTTTTCTTAATCCCCAAGAGCAAGAAGAGCGAGAGAGGATGATCCATCAATTGATCCAGAGCGTTGTTAGCTACACGTTGGGTTTCGGACAACCGCCACTCTCACTGAGCCTGACATGCTTGGAGCAACTGGATGTCAAGTTAGGTGAGGAAATGAAATAACATTATCAGACAAGCGCGTGGGCCCACAGCCAAAGGAAACTGACACAACAGGGAGAAATCCACATTGTATTCTCCTCCCCCACCCTTCCTTTTCTGCTGGTTTAGTCATTGCTGCATTTTCAAGGGTTCAGGTTGTTTCTGGAATGGAAAGGCAGACTACCAGCCACAATGACTTTTTATCCTACTCATCACTGGGAATATCATGACAGCTGCTGAATGAAAATGGGAACTTTTTAAAAAATGTGATGGAGTGAACAAGCCCTTGTAGCTATTTTAACCCTTCCCTCCCTCAGGAAAAATGTTCCTCCCAGAGTCCTCTTCCCCATACCCCTTCACACACTCCGGTCTGTGTTTATTACAGATCTAGCCCCTGTTAGTGACAAAGCAATGCTAAATGGGAAGACAGGACTTGTGTCTTTGGAATTAGAAATGGATTGTCCTGAAAGACTTGTCATCTATCTGCCTATGGGGAAAGGAGCCTTTTGTTTCTTTCAGTGGGGTATTCTGCAGCCTGACACTCCTAATCCATTTAACTTGGGAGTTATAGAGTGCCAGAACAGATTAGAGTATAGCTCTGCCCCATTTATAAGAGTCATCAGGTAGTATCTCTACCTGCCTGAGCTTTGCGAAGGCCGTGACCAGACAGCAAGTGTGAAAAATCGGGACGGGGTGGGGGATAATAGGAGCCTATATAAGAAAAAGACCCAAAAATTGGGACTGTCCCTATAAAATTGGGACATCTGGTCACCCTAGTTGTGTTGTGCTTTGCTACATTGCAACACAAATGTTGTGATGGCATAATACAAATATCACATAAAAAGACACCCACATTTGTGTGGCTCAACTTCCTCTTTGGAGGGATTTTAACCCCTGATTTAAAATGTTTTAAAACAAGTTTGGGCCCACAGGAATGTATTTGTAAGTAACCTGTGTATGGTAAATAACACATTCTCCTCACAAATGATCTGCTTCTCTGAACTCAGCTGAATGCACCGTGCTAATTTTAAAACAGTTTGGTTAAAATATTTTAAAAAACAACTCTGGCAGAGATCCCAGCATCCTCAGTGAGAGATGAGCATTTCCCAAACTGGCAGTTTGTCAAAATATTGCATATTTATATCCTGGGTAGAACAACTCGGGGCCTGCAGGGCTGCTAATACTATGAATGACTAAACGAGAAACTAACTCCGATTCCTGGCATTGTGGGTACCTTGTTATGGTGTAAGGATTTCACCTTGATAGTGGGATGGGCACCCATAAAAAACATATCCCACACTCCCAACCTGCTGGCAGATGTGTATTTATGATACATCATCCCACTTGTAGAAGTAGCAGTCTTTGCAAGTTTCAGCATAAGATTTTTGTTGTTAAAGATGAAAATGCAGTGGTGACGACGCAGGAAAGGAAACAGAACGCCAGGTTTGTTG
>NW_020664446.1:41848989-41850513 GCF_002925995.2 Terrapene triunguis | reverse complement strand
TGCAGTGGTGACGACGCAGGAAAGGAAACAGAACGCCAGGTTTGTTGGTAGCCAGAGAGCTTTACAAGCCTCCTGCAAAAAGCCTCAAGCCAAAAGCCTCCCAGGAAAACTTTTCCTGGGGTTTTTATTTCTCTCCTTACTTTGTTTACAACTCTTCTTAGTGGTTACATCTTTGCCCATTCAGAAGGCAGGCAGGATACACGCAGTGTGCAATTATACAAGATAGCAAACTCATCTGTAGAGCGCGTGAACAGCCAGCTGCAAAGGTACTATCAGGCTAGCCAATATGTTTTCCAAACATAGGCGCTAGAACAAGGTCACTCCCGCCTCAATTCCGAGGGAACAGTTTGCCGTTCTTCAAGGCTTATGATTAGGGAGCAACACATTCCTACATGAAAACATCCTTCTAATAAAAGAACATTCTAGCAAGAGGATAACTTGCATACCAGTAGCAGCCAGTCACAATATATTTGTATTTTCTGAGAACTTCATCAGAATACACTCAGAGCAAAATGCATTGGATGAAGTGGGTATTCACCCATGAAAGCTTATGCTCCAATATGTCTGTTAGTCTATAAGGTGCCACAGGACTCTTTGTCGCTTAGAGCAAAATAAGAGGATGTCATGATTTATAAGAATAGTAACTGAGGCCTGGTCTACACTACGAGTTTAGGTCGACTTTAGTCGCGTTAAATCGAATTTAGCCTGGACACGTTCACACGACGAAGCCCTTTCTTTCGACTTAAAGAGCCCTTTAAACCGGTTTCTTTAATCCACCTCCGACGAGGGGATTAGCGATAAAATCGGCCTTAGGGGGTCGGAATTGGGTTAGTGTGGACGGAAATCGACGTTATTGGCCTCCGGGAGCTATCCCACAGTGCTTCATTGTGACCGCTCTGGACAGCACTCTCAACTCAGATTTACTGGCCAGGTAGACAGGAAAAGCCCCGCGAACGTTTGAATTTCATTTCCTGTTTGCTGAGCGTGGAGAGCACAGGTGACCACGCAGAGCTCATCAGCACAGGTAACCGTGATGGAATCCCAGGATCGCAAAAGAGCTCCAGCATGGACAGAACGGGAGGTTCGGGATCTGCTCGCCATATGGGGAGATGAATCAGTGCTGGCCGAACTCCGAAGCAGTAAACGAAATGGCAAAATATTAGAAAAGGTCTCCAAGGCCATGAAGGACAGAGGCCATAACAGGGACACACAGCAGTGCCGCGTGAAAATTAAGGAGCTAAGGCAAGCCTACCACAAAGCCAGAGAGGCAAACGGAAGGTCCGGGGCTGAGCCGCAAACATGCCGCTTCTACGCGGAGCTGCATGCCATTCTAGGGGGTGCAGCCACCACTACCCCAACCGTGTGCTATGAGTCCCTCAATGGAGAAACACACAGGGAAGCAAGTTTGGGGGACAAGGAAGATGAGGATGGAGATAATGTAGATAGCTCACAGCAGCAAGGAAGCGGAGAAACCGGTTTCCCCAACAGCCAGGATATGTTTATCACCCTGGACCTGGAACCAGT
>NW_020664446.1:41812415-41838989 GCF_002925995.2 Terrapene triunguis | reverse complement strand
CACACACAATCGGCTGTATACAACCGATTTCTATAAAACCGGCTTCTATAAATTCGACTTAATTTCGTAGTGTAGACATACCCTTACATTCCTAATGGACCTATTATCCCAAAGGTTCCCTAAGCGCTTCACCAGATCCCAAACAAAAAACTTCATTAGAGGCTTGATCTAATGCCCATTAAAGTCAATGGAATTCTTTTCATTGATTTGCATGGGGTTGGATAAGGCCCTAAGAGAGAGTTAAGGGTTTAAATACAGTACATGTGCCTTGTACCAAAAGGACCTCATTAGGCCATGGCAGTTTGAAAAACCTAAATGTTTGAAAGTCAAGAAACTCAGAACTAAGGTTCCACAGATGCCATTAACATAAATATAACATTGACATAATTTGGAAGTTAGAAGGGGAGCCGGAATTGAGTTACTATATAATAGAAGCTAGTTGCAACACTAATTACTATGGAGCCGGTACCACAGCTCCATAATTCACCCACCACTGAAATGCAGCCAGCTCTTCATGGAATGAGTTATTTCATAGCACACAGCATCCTTATATATATACAATGTGAAGGGAAGAACAGTTTTATATCTGGTTGAAAGTATGGGGTGAACTTAGATTGGCAGAATGTAATTGCCAAAATTGGAATTTGACCACAACAATCAGATTAATAGCCCTGCTCTTAGGAGAAGTACCAGGAGATCTGTAGTGACTACAAATGATCAGAAGCAATAAAAATAAATAATGAAAAGTAGGCAGATCTATTTTATTTCTCAAAGCCACTCAGTATCATGATGGAAGTCATGGGTTTGACAACAGTCAGCTATGATTTTAGCAATTACAACTGATTAAGATCATCATGATTAATACAGCAGGATAACATGCAGTGATGATGGCGTTTCCCCCCAGTCCCATACGGTTACTCTTTTTAAGACTATATGATTGAAGAACTGATTTTAAAATAAAAACTAACCCTTAGTTGTGTATAACACAAGGAAAGTGTAAAGTTGCAGAATCCAGAAAACAAGGCAATGTGCCTTTAATTGTCAGAGAGCCCAGACAGATGGCTTCCAGATTTCTAATTTCCTTTCACCTTCTTGAAATCTAACTGGGCAGTAAAACCACATCAGGCAGATTGGTTATTCTGCTTTACTTCACAGCAGCTTTGCACTCAGCCCTGCCTGACCCTTTCCTCAGAGTAGATAGCACAGCAAGGACACATCAGCTTAGGTTTAGGCTTTCTTTCTAGAATATATAAAACAATAATAATAGCTGTGTATTTTTTTCCTCTCCTCCCCACCCCTTTGCAAGACAATAAGGGAGGCATGTGAGTGCTCTGCCTGAGGACACATTATTCTGGCTGGTAGAGTAGATCTGTTGTCTTTAATAGGAGGGGGGAATCACAGGACAGTGAGGCATTCTCAGTGGGGAAGGCATTGCTGACTGAAGTTTGTATCTTGGGCTCTGTTTGTGAAATGAAATGGGGAATGCCAGAGTCCCAAGGTTTTCAGCACTACCACCTAGCAAGTGACATGGATGACAATGATTTCTCAGGAAGTTCTGCTGTGTGACCATGAGCCAGAACAACAGCTCCATGTCACTGGAGTTTATTCACAAAGGGTCACGGCCTCACCTCGAAAAGTGAGGCTTGGAAAGCATAGCAGCAGGAAACCGAGAAGACAGCCAGCCTGCCAGACTTGTTTTCATCTCCTTCCTATTGCTGATTGTTTTGCAAGAGACTTTGGTAACCCTCCAAGTTCTGAAATTCATAGAACTGTCCTGATATCCACACCTGTCCTATGACTCACCAGTGGCGACAGCCTTAGTCCTATGTGACACATGCAGTCATAGGACCTTGTTCTTCCAGTGTCCCTGCACCACATGTCCACACCCATCCCATTGATGAGAGCACCATCCCTGCTTTCCAGTCCATCTGATTGGGCACAGTGACTATAGCATAGACTGAATTCCCAAACTACTCTCCCCATGTAAGAATATGTTCTTTGGCTCCCTGCTTCTAGCTTCCCAAGGCATGCAGAGGCTTTGGAGCCTCACAAACAGGTGAGAAATGGATTCATGTCATCAAAGCCAAGGGGAGTTTGCAAACAGGCAGAACATGACTCTGCGTACAAGTGTGTGTGAAGGAGGAGGAACCTGGTTAGCAAGAGAACCTCTGGGAGCCTTTCAGGACTCACACGGAGATTCATGGACCAGGTAAAGTCTATGACTAGGACTTCTATTGCACAGAAGCTGGTGTTGCTCCTATGCTATACCTTCTCCAGAAAGCAATGCCAGGAACGGTGGCCTAGATACACAGGAGTCCCATGATACCCTAGTACAGAATTGCTTATGGAATTATGTATTTGGTTGGGCGCAGTCATTGGACAATAACCTGGTTTGCAATAGAGGGATTTGTTGTGAACTAGGAAAAGTGGGTGCATTTACATCAGACTTAGCTAACATATGGAAGCATGAGCATAGGCTACAATTTGACCAACTAAAACAAGCTATTGGTGTTATCCCACATCTACACTAGGAAGAAGGTTAAGTTTAGGTCAGGCTTATCTAGTCAAGAAAACCCTGGATGTGCTGAATCTTTGCAGAGAGTTTGTTAGCCCTATCTGAGCACCAATATGAGAAGCTGAAGGATAGGCTTGTCCAGGGCCATTGGACCTAAAGTGAGCAACTTCATCTAGGTGTGCCACACTTTCCCTTCAAATCTCTGTTTTTGTATCTCAGTCCTGACCTCCAGCACCCTGGTATTCTTTGCTATTCAAATCATGTGCTTCTCCTGAGCAGTGACTGCCAACCATGTCTCAGGCCAAGAGTGAGAGAGACTAGGGAACCCAGGTCTGGTTCAGAAGGAGGTTGTGCAGGTCAAAACTGAAACCATTGACAGAGTTGTTTGTAATAATGCTCAGAACCTTCCTCTCCTATGGGTGGATCTAGCCAGTGATATCAGATTCTCACCTTCATGAGCACCAAATTTTCTTATGGCATTTTAAAAAATGTCAAGAAGACATTTTTTTCCAAAAGAAAGCAGAAAGGCAGAGAGATATTTTTGCCACTGTCCACATCAGAGGACTCCTGCAGAGAACAAGCCGTGGTAGGAATTACCTCATGCATTAACTATTAGCCTAGTGTAGCTTTGATATTGAGCCCAGTCTGCTGAGAGATGCATGAATCTTATTCTGGGTAGCAATGACCTTTCACCAGGCCTTTAATCATCTTCTTGTGTCACGTTGCAGGAAAATTCACAGCAGTCAGTCAGTATGCATGCTGGAGGGTGTAAAGCGATGCCTTATCCACTGGAGCCAGCTGCAGTTACGGAAAATTTGGAAGTGTCTTGCAGGATGATTAGCTGCTACAAAATGTTTTGAAAGAGCTGGGGACTCTTACAGTCCCCTGTAAATATATTTTTGTGATTCTCTGAAATACGATTGGAGCTGTTCCCTTGCTTCTTTACAGCCCTGATATATCATTTATTGGAGTAACTGCCTTTTATAAAATCTCTCATAGAATCCTGCACTCCCAGCAATGCATTGCGAACTGGTCCGTAGGCTGCACGTCACTACTTATAACTGATGCTCTGGCAACTACTTGTTTTCAACTGCTCTCTGCAGTGCTCACTTTGGTTTCTAATTTTATGTCCTGCAAAACCGGAAATTGGAATGTAGAGCTTTGTTCAAACATGGGCATAGTCTGCAGTTTGAGAGGTATTGGAGGCATTGGCAGCCCTAGCTGCAGTGCTGTTAAACATGAGATAGTAGGGGAGTGATTCTCCTCATTGTTATGCTGGTGTGAATAAGGAGGAACTCCAGTATACATAAGAGGAAAATCAAACCCAAGATGTCTCCCAAAGGAAAGTGCACTGAAAAATCGATTGTCCAAATTCTTGGGTCCAGCTAAGCTGTGTTGGAGACAGAACTCCAGAGAGAGAGGCACACATAGCTGTAAGCCATCTTTTTAGCTACCCAAATCTGGGGTCAGTTTGGGGTCTTAGAGTTAGTTAGAGCAGCTTCAGAGCTGCTGTAACCTACACTCAGCTCCCAATGGCTGCAAGGGTCATTCTGGTAGCCAGGAGTAGCTGGAATTCAGAGGCACTCCAGCCACATACAGTTTCCCCCGGCCACAACCCTTATACCAGGGTGGGTGATGTCAGAGGGGTTACACAGAGCTCTATGCCACTCAGTAAGACCTCTACACTAGGAGAATCCCAGATAGCTGGACAGGCCAGATGACTGCCTATTTACATGCCCAGAGCTGCACAGTACATCCTAGCATAGGGGAGAATCAGGCCTGACAACTCGATTGCATTTTTAAAAGCATTGTATGAAGTAATAATGAGAATTTCTCTCTCTAATAACTGTAGTGGGATTCATTGACTCTGATCCTAGTGCCATAGTCTGAACAACCTTTCGTATGGTTTCTAACGTTTGTTTCTCCTCCGCCTCACCCCCATTGCGGCTGAGGGATTCTGCCACTCTATTGTTCCGTATATTCCTCCTTGATCTTTGTGTGAGCCAGTAGAACTGCTCCAAGAGTGATATGTTCAGCTCCAGCATCCCTTTCCTCTCCTGGACAGTCCCTGTAAATGCCTCTGCAGGAGATAATTCCCAGAGCTCCCACTCGATACATATGGAGAATGCAGCTAGAAAAGTTCTATTTGTGGTCTCATTGCATCCTTGCACTCCCTTGTCTGTCTGTATCCACCTTTGTTTCTTGTCTTATACTGAGATTGTAAATTCTTTGGGGCAGGGACTGTCTTTTTCTTGTGTTTGCACAGTGCCTTGCACAATGAGGTCCTGATCTATGACTAGGACTCCTAGGTGCTACAGTAATACAAATAAATAATAAATAAATTATAGTAATAACATAACCTGAGCAGGTTTTCTAGAATGAGCAGATAAAATGTGTCCATGGATGTTTTTGTGTTGCTGTATCCAGGCCTGGTGTGTTTCCTTCCTGGATGGTCCACTAGTTTTTACTTCTTAACTTCTGGACTGTCTGTGCTTCTCTCCCTGTAGATACCTTTCTGTGGAATCACTATTGAAAGTGATTGGAAGATCAGCAATACAGCAAAGGTTTGTTTGGAATATTCTCTTCAGAGTTTGACAGCAGGTGGAAACTGGAAGCTCTCTGGGGCCAGAGGCTGACTGTTCATTCTATGAGCACACAGTGCCTAGTTCAATGGGGCTCTGATCCCTGGTTGGGGCAATAGTCACATTGACAACATGGATCCATTTATTTTTCATTGTATTTCCATCTTTCTCCCTTGCCACATTTGCTAGATACTTGAGATACATTTAGAAAAACCCTTGTTTTAAACAACCTTCACAATTCATCTTCTCAGACCTAGTGGGTCCTGCAGTAAAGTCATTATAGAGACTTTATGAAATCACAGTTATTTCCATGATAACAATGACATAATAATTCTAGGATTATGACATTACTGAAAGATCGAGCTGAAGTACAGGTTGGGTTTGTTTCCCCAGCTGTAAAATAGGGATATTAATACTTGCCTGCCCCACAATAGTGTTGTGAGGCCTCATTCATTAATTGTTCTAAAGTGTTTTGACATCTTCTAATGCAAGGCCCTTTATATGTGCAATTTAATATTAAGGAACAAAGCCCTAATTCAAGTATAATAAACAATGATAATGTCAAGAGGAGAAGAGAAATGATAATGGCAGAGTTCAGCAATCTATGCAAACTGTGTGACGATGCCGGCAGGTCACAAAATCCTGATGCATCCTGCAACATAGCACAGTGCACAGTAACAGACTTTTCCTCGGGGATCTGCTGGAATGGGCTCCACACTTTTCAAGGGTGGCTGGTCTAAGATGCTTTCTCTTCAAAATGTTTTAATAATGAAATTGTCTGCCATTGGATCACAGCAAGAATTGGCTGCCCATGAAATTAGGTTTGAAAATGACATTAAACCCCATCTCTCTCTCCTTAATGGAAATCTAACCAGCCTTTGTATCCAACAAACCTCAAGCCAAGACCAGTTGGCTCCCAAACCTAGATACACTGGAAGAGTCACATTAGAGTGTTTTTCACATCTCCCTGGACTCACATTAAGGGGAAGGAAGCACTCATGGAACATACCTAGGTGGAAATGACACAGTAATCCTTGAAGGTCCAGAATACGACAGCTTTATAAACTAGCTGGGGTTTGTGTTGTTTTTCACTGGAAGGAGATATGAATATTTCATGCAGTACATGGTTCAAAAGTTGATTAATGTTTCAGTGCATAGTAAAACCAGACACTGGGAGACTAAATTTCCTTATGTAAAATTCTTTAAGCTGGCAGCTGGACCTGGTTGCACTTCTTTTCAGAGCTTATACTTCCTTGAGCCACCTTATTCAAAATAGTGTGTCCCAGTGGTGGGAGGGCAGGTGTGCCAGTTTAATTCTCGACATACATCTGCAGCAGAGCTGGCACCTTCAGATTTGGATCACAAGAGGCAGCAGCAGACTCTGTATAAAACAGTCACCCATGTACCCCCGTTTGAAAGTATACTGAGAGCAGCACCAGGCCATGGCATGCTCTTTAATGTAATCACTTCTATTACCATGTAAATTCCAAACCAGGCACTGTTCTGACCTTGTTCTGAATGTCCGTAACCATTCTGCTTTATCTGTTTTACCCATTTAGCTAATGAGAGAACATAGTGAGACTTTTCTGTATCTCTTGTTTATTTTATTTTTTTCTCTCTTTCTTTAACGGCCGTCAAGAAGCCATGACTTCTGGCTGTCTTGCTCTGCTGAGGTTGAACTGGTAAAAAGCTGGGAAGTTCAGAAATTTCCCCTACTCAGAAAGCTCTCTGATTTACATCCAGTTTGATTGTTTTTAAAAGCTGTTTACACTTGTCCTTCCCCCACCTCCCATCCCTTTAAGCCTTCCCTCATCTCTTCATCGATAGAAAAGAAACACGGGAAGGCCATCCGGACACGCTAATGAAATGTGAATTATTAACTGAAACATGCTGGGGGAGATATGCAAAAATAGAGGGGGCTGTCATTTTATCATTAATATGTAAAATAGGACAAGCTATCCCTCCCTTCCCTAGAGGGAAAGAACAGATTCAAGTATGTTTCCCATTCTGGGGCCAGGATCTGTAATGAGATAACCCAACTGCAGTGTCTCTTGCCCTCTTTCTTCCTTTCTTTAGTGATAAAGGGACAGAGGGGAGTGCAGACAATTAAAAGGAGGGTTCCAATCGGCCCTGGAGAGATTCAATGAATAATAATGGACTTCCAGCTGTTAATGTGGTTAAGGACTTCGAAGTCTCAAGTGTCTGGCTTAAGCGCCTGTGCCATAGACTTCATTTCCATGAACAAATGTGAAAGGAAGGAAGGAGGAGGGGAATTCCCCCTTCTGACCACAGATGGGCCAGTTTCCCAGTAATTTGCTGGGCTCTTCACAAGGATGTTTGTCTGCAAAGTAGTAGTGGCATAAGTTGACTTTCATTGCCAACATAAGGTCTTACGTTAGGTTGTTGGCACAGTAACCAATTAACTTGTGTCATCAATAGCTGGGGCCACCAATAACGAACCTCCTACATTTCAGAGGTGGTCAAATACCATGTTTTGGGCACGGTATAAGAACTAGCACCTTGTCTTCACTGGCACAATGGTGGGGTTTTTACAGTGAGATAATTTTGCTGTAAAACCCATGGTGAAACAAGGCACCTGTAGTGATTATCATGAGGTAGCTAAGTGAGGTCAGCACTATAACCCCTGCTTGTGGTTAACCTTACCTAGTTTACCTCAGAGTAAAGGCTTGTTTCCATGGGGAATTATCCTGAATAGTTATTTGTAATAGCTCCCTCTGTGAACATGCTATTCTGGAATAAAAGAACAGGAGTACTTGTGGCACCTTAGAGACCAACAAATTTATTTGAGCATAAGCTTTCGTGGCCTACAGCCCACTTCATTGGATGCATCATGAAAGCTTATGCTCAAATAAATTTGTTAGTCTCTAAAAGATGCCACAAGTACTCCTGTTCTTTTTGTGGATACAGACTAACATGGCTGCTACTCTGAAATCTGGAATAAAAGTTACTCTATTTCAGAATAATTAGTGCATTTCCAAAGCAGAGTAATTACCCTGGAATAAAATCACTTATATCCAGAACAGAGTGTACACACAAGAAGTTAAATAGTCATTCCAATCAATTTCCCTGTGCAGGCAAGCCCTAAAACTAAATTTTCTTGTCTCCACTGTGTTTTTTTTTTTTAAACCGTGGGATTGCTAATGCATCTTAGCTATCCAGCAACAACACATACCTTTCGGCCAGTGAAGACAGCCTAGGGAAAAAGGTGTGTTCTTATTTTGTATTAGCTTTATACCTAGTGAAGATATTCCCCTAGACGACTGGCTACATGGTGTAGACAAATAGATGGATTAGACAGATGATCCATTCAGGTAAATCTGATTATCCAGTGTGTTTCACTGGTGTCATTTACAACTGTGATAAGTGGGTATAAAATACCAGAACAGATTACTAATATTTAAACCCACTTTGCAGAGATGTAAATAACTACACAAGGTGCAAGACAGCAGAGTCACATCCAAAATGGCTATCTGGAGGTTACTGCTAGCATTTTCAGGTTCTCCTCTCCCTCCCCTCTTCTCCCCTATCCAGTCTTCTTTCCCTTTGCCACAACCATATCCCTTTCCCCTCAGTAACATCCTTTCCCCAGCCCCCAACAGGCCTCCTGCTCCCCCAGTCTCATTTCTGTAAATCCAACAGGCCTTGTATCTTTAGTGATAATCAAGGGGGACACAAGGAGGAGACAACTGCAAGATCCAACCCTTTGCTGGATTCTTACTGGTGTCTTACCATCTCACTAGTTTCAGGATTCAGCTGGACCATAGGTGCCCACCCACACTCTGGACTCAGGGGGAACACCTGAAACTCACAGGATTAGTAGACAACCACTACAAGTCTTCTGAAACACTGAGGGTATGGCTACACTTGCAGCTGTACAGTGCTGTGAGTTAAACCTGTCTTTGTACAGCTGAGTAGGGAAAGCGCTGTAGTCTGTCCACACTGACAGCCACCAGCGCACTGTCGTGGCCACATTTGCAGCATTTGCAGTGGCATTGGGAGCGGTGTATTATGGGCAGCTATCCCACACAGCACCTCTTCCCATTCTGGCGCCGTGGGTTGGGGAAGGGGGCGGGTGGTGTGGGGCATTCTGGGTCCTGTCCCAACACCCCATGATGCATCGCATTGCATCCCAGCAATCCCTGTGTTTCCATCCACATTTGGCGCCATCTTTCAACAGTTTCTGTGCAGCGCGGTCTGTGTTCCGTTTCGGGCTGCGGGAAATGGAGCCCGAAATGCTGAGGAGAATGCTGACGAGTCTCACCAGCACGTCACGTTTGGCAGTCGAGATATTCCTTAAGATCCAAAGTGACAGTGAGGAGTCCAACGATGATATCGAGGAGTCCAACGATGATATCGAGTCATGTAACGCGTACGACACGAAATTGCTTGTGGCATTCACAGACATGCTCAGCACCGTGGAACACCGCTTTTGGGCTCGGGAAACAAGCACTGAGTGGTGGGATCACATCGTCATGCAAGTCTAGGATGACGAGCAGTGGCTGCAGAACTTTCGGATGCGAAAAGCCACTTTCATGGGACTGTGTGAGGAGCTCGCCCCCACCCTGCGGTGCAAGGACACGAGATTGAGTGCTGCCCTGATGGTGGAGAAGCGGGTGGCTATTGCAATCTGGAAGCTGGCAACTCCAGACAGCTACTGATCGGTCACTAACCAGTTTGGAGTGGGAAAGTCGACCGTTGGAATCGTGTTGATGCAAGTTTGCAAGGCCATTAATCGCATCCTGCTCAGAAGAACCGTGACTCTGGGTAACGTGCATGACATTGTGGCTGGTTTTGCACAAATGGGGTTCCCTAACTGTGGAGGGGCGATAGATGGGACGCACATTCCTATTCTGGCACCACCCCACCTAGCATCTGAGTACGTTAATCAGAAGGGCTATTTCTCTATGGCTCTCCAGGTGCTTGTGGCTCACCGTGGGCGTTTCATTGACATTAACGCAGGCTGGCCCGGAAAGGTGCATGACGCACGCATCTTTCGAAACACTGGCCTGTTCAGAAAGCTGCAAGCTGGGACTTTTTTCCCAGAGCGGAGGATCACAGTAGGGGAAGTCGAAATTCCCATTGTGATCCTTGGAGACCCCGCTTACCCGTTAATGCCATGGCTCATGAAACCCTACACAGGGAGCCTTGACAGCAGCAAGGAACGGTTCAACTACAGGCTGAGCCGGTGCCGAATGACTGTGGAGTGTGCCTTTGGCTGTTTAAAAGGCTGCTGGCGATCTCTGTATGGGAAGCTGGATTTGGCCGAAAACAGCATCCCCGCGGATATAGCTGCGTGCTGTACCCTCCATAATATTTGTGAAGGGAAAGGTGAAAGATTCAGTCAGGCATGGACCGCCGAGGTTCAACACCTGGAGGCTGAATTTGCACAGCCAGAGAGCAGGGCTATTAGAGGGGCCCAGCGTGGAGCTGCAAGGATTAGGGATGCCTTGAGGGAGCAATTTGAGGCTGAAAGCCACCAGTAATGTCTGGTGCCCTGCACGGGAGTGAAATGCAGTGGTTCCAATGTTAGTAGGAATCTGTGTTTGCTAAGCTGATCTGAAGTGCCTGTTTCTTTCCTGGGCTAAGGTATATTTTACTTTATGCAATAATAAAGACTGTTTTCAAAGCCAAAAAATCCATTTATTGAAAAGAAACACAACTGCTTGGGAAACAGAAAGGGTAAGGGGGTGGGGTGGGGAATGGTACAATCACAGATTTGCGTATGTCCTATCTGGTGTGCTGTGCAGTGAGTGCTGCACTTCAGGATGGCTACACTGCATGGTGATGGGGGTTGAGTGCAGTGGGTAAGGGTCGTTGTTTTCAGGGCTGGGTGGTGAAGATACAGGTGTTGGAGGCAGCTGGTGGTGGTAAGAACCCGGATGTTGGGGAAAGTGGGTTGGAGGTGACATGGGGGCACAAGAGAAAGAGTTTTGGGACAAGGGCTGCAGGGGGGGCGGGGCTGGCATGGTAGTGCTTCGCCTGCACGATGACGAGCGCCTGGATAGAGTCCGCTTGGTGCTCCATAATGCTTATCAGCCGATCCGTGCTTTGCTGCCGGTGCTCTGTGCTTTGCTGCCGGTGCGCTGCATTTTCCTGGCGGATCCTGCTTTCGCTGTCCCTCCACTCCTGCGCTTTTGGATTCTCTTTAAGAGATTGATGCATCACTTCTTGCTGCATGTCTTCTTTGATTTTTTGCGGTCTCTTCCGGAGTTTTGGCAGTCTCTCAGCCAGTGATAACACGGACGGCTGAGATCTCAAGGTTGCATCTGTACAGGCAAAATGCAACACTTAACAGAGGCAGCATTGTTTATACCAGACAGAGTAATGATTCCCCCGCACTTAAGGAGGGCACACAGTCTACACAATAGCATAATTTTCCCGTTCCAAAGAGAGCGCACATAACCCACTGGAGCCCCAAAATGGTGAGTAAGGGGAACTGATTGTTTCAACGCTGTATTGTCCCCTGGGTTTCTGTGCCTTGGGGAGAGCCAACAGCTGCAGGGGGAACCTATACTGAACACTGTCCCAACATTTTCCACAGGAGTTCATCCTGGAAGATATCTCGCTGCTGAGGGTGACCTGGGAAGCAAAGGAGGGTTTTCTACTGCAATGCGGCTTCCGCCCTGGCCTATATGCAGCTTGCCTGTGTGCAGCAATGGTCCCCCCCGCCCCTCGCGGCACAGTGGCATTAGCCTGACTGGGACAAGGACCACAGTGGCTCTCCCAAGAAACCTGCGCAAGTGCATTGCCCATGTTCTGGATGAGACTTTCGAAGAGATTACCGAGGCCGATTACCGCAATGTGATAGACCACATCAATGCGCTATTCCACATCTAGGCATGCATGCAGGTCTAACCCTCCTCTCCCAAAGAGCCTGCACCGAAAAAATTCCTTCCCGAAAAAAAAAGTCCCGAAAAAAAAGCCGCTTACTGGGAACCTGCTCTTCTGTTTGTCCTCCAACAAGTACCGGCCGCTGCGACTGGCTACCTTCCTCCTGACTCGAGAAGAGCTCCTAGCTGCATGCCTTCAGGGATTCCAGGGTGTCTCCCCCTGCCCCAGCACCCTCACTCCCGCTTTCCTCCTCCTCCTCCTCCCCCTGCTCTGAAGTGTCCATGGTGGTGCTCGGAGTGGAGGTGGGGTCACCCCTAAGTATCGCGTCCAGCTCTTTGTAGAATCGGCAGGTTGTGGGGGAAGCACCCGAGCGGCTGTTTGCCTTGCGGGCTTTGCGGTAGGCACTCCGCAGCTCCTTCACTTTAATCCTGCACTGCAGAGCATCCCGGTCATGGCCCCTTTCCATCATGGCCCTTGATATCTGCCTGAAGTGCGTAATTCCTATGGCTGGAGCACAGCTGGGACTGGACAGCTTCCTTCCCCCAAATACTGATGAGGTCCAGCAACTTGCCATTGCTCCATACTGGGGCTCGCTTGGCGCATGGAGGCATGATCACCTGGAAAGATTCACTGATAGCACTCCACACCACGCTGGGCTGAGCAAACAGGAAGGGGATTTTTAAAATTCCCAGGGAATATAAAGGGCGGGTTGACGGTTGGTCACCTGAGGCCAGGGCAGTAGAGTTTGAACTGATGACCAGAGTGGCTAGAACAGGCATTGTAGGATGTTGCCGAATACTTCTGGAGGCCAATCAGAGCACATTGGGCGGCCACACTGGTGCCGCAGCACAGCAGCGGCAGCGCAATACTCTTTATTCCTCTCAGGGAGGTGGAGTACCAGCAGCGCTGTAGCTGCACAGATACAGCGCTGTACGTGCCTTGCCAGTGTGGACGGTGATGAGATACTGCGCTGTACGCGGCTTTATTGCGCTGTAACTCACAAGTGTAGCCAAGGCCTGAGGATGGATTTTACCTTAATGGGTGGAGACAGCAGCCGCAGTTGTGGAGTGGGGAAGGTTACATAAGTTTTCATTGGAGAATCACATTTCCCTGACGTAGCAGGTAAAGTACATAAAGAGTCTAAGAGAGAAGTTCTGTAAGGTCGGCTGCATGTCAGCTCTACATGGTTGAGTCGTGTAAGTTTAAAGCGATCAAAGCAGGATAAGATCTCAGATCAGCCATGCGTGTCTTACTCATTCTTTAAACCGAAGGTTCAGAGAAATGCAAAAAAGAAGCAAGTGCAAGATGGCATTAGAAAGCGGAAATGAGTACGGGGAGTTGAATAATCAGCTAATTTACAGTCTTCTTATTTACTGAAAGAGAATTTTAGGTGACTTTTGTTTGGAATGTGATGTAACCAACCCAGCAGGCAGAGGTAATGGGAATTTTGCTCAAAGCTGAGCATGTTCAAGAATATAGAAGCAGGTTCTGAGCGCATCCTCTCATGTGATCCAATTTGGTGCAGCTGGAGGGCCAGGCATGCCCCATTTCCATACCTCCAAAAAAGTCAGGTGCTCCTGTACTGTACGATTCCCCTCTCTTAGAGTGAGCAATCAGAGGGGGTGTCGGGAGTAGAGACTTTTGTCTGGCAAAATCCTAAACTGGCAAACAGATTTACTTCCTTACGACTCAACAGCTATATTTAACCTTCTCCTAACTCTACCCAGGCAGCTCAGACAACTCGTCTGGTGAAATGGTATCTTGTGATGAATGCCCAGCGTGGAACAAAGCTGCTGTTTTCCTCCTCTTTTAAAGATCATTCAGTGCAGTGATGGAAATGTCAATAAAGAGACATTTAACATGAAAAGGGAGGAAGTGTAGAACATGGAATGCCACCTCTGCAGGTAGAACACAGCTCCCACAAAACCTCTCACACTCCCTCCTTTTTTTTATTCCTTTCCCCTCCGATGCCCTTGCATATCTCCAGCAGCAATATCATGCTGCCGTTATTATGGACAGAATAGATACACGAGCAGCCTTAGATCAATATTTGTGCAAAAAGGAGAGACTGTGCATCACAGAGCTGCAAATTAACCTCTCATCCCATATTCATGCTAGCACACAGGACCTCCAGGAACATTGCACTCCCAAGAGGAAAGTGGGGCATTCACTTATTAAAAGGGGGAAAAAAATAACTCAGCCCAACCCATGCACCTTTTAGTTTTCTCCCTCAGGTTAGGGGAAAAAATAGCTTTTCTTAATTAGCATCCTAACCTTTTCTAAACAGGTTCAAGGGTGTCTTGGCAGTTTTAGGAAGTGGTGTGAAAGCAGCACTGAATAACAGCAGCAAAATTAGTCAGGTGTAAAAGGATCTGCTTTCTTCCAGGGAGATGATTAGGGTACCAGTAATGAGAAATAGGAAGAACTTCCAAGGTTACAGATGTCTGCTTATTAAAGGGAAACGTTACCTAGAAATTACATACTCGGGATTGGAAAATATCTTTTACAGCAGGTCCCTTGGTAGGTCCTAGTACAAAGAGGGCATAGGAGGAATCTTTGCTCCATATTTCATGCTAGCTGAGCTAGCCCAGAGGGCAACTCTGACTTCAGGTACAACACAGGCTAAAAGCACTACTCCCACACATTGGGGTGAAGGGTTTTTGTTACCAATAGGATACTTAATCTGATACCCTAAAGTAAGGGATTGATAGGAGAATCTTGAGCAACCCACCCTCTCCCGCCTGTCTGCATTTATTTCTTTTTACTCCTTACCTTGCTCCCTTTACTTGACCCAAGACAACTAACCAACCCCTTCATCTCCTCCTTCCACTCTGATTTCTGGGTCTATATTTGGAACCTCCTCCCTGACCTTTTGTCCATATTGTCTATTTAGATTGTAAACTCCTCAGGGCAGGGACTAGTCCTTATGCCGTTTGTACAGTGCCCTGCCCAATGGGGATCTGTTAAGACCCAAGGCACTACCATAATAAACATGATAAATGCTAACCATTATCTTTGTCTAGTGCAGCCCAATGCACCCAGTATGCACCCAACTCCAGCCTTTCCATTCATTTGAGCAATGTTCCTTTTGAATGATTCTGAAGGTCTCTCCACAGTCAAGCAGCAATGAATAGGTTAATAGTGTACATGTTCCCTGCCAGAGCTCATTCCTTTCCACAGGAGCACCCTGGGGCAGCATGGAGCATTGGGTGAGGTGCACCCTCTAACAGGATGCTAATCTGTACTTCCTTGTTTCTTTAGGCTGCTGTTCCGGCTCTAGGCGAGAGGGCTGCCATGAACTCGTTTATCTACTGTTACTCCAATGGCTCTGTGAAATGAGTTGCAGGTCTCAGGTCTGTCTTTCCATATCTCCAAAACGAGCCCTACTTGACACAGTCTCAGCACAGAGACTTAAAACACTCAATTACCTTTCTCAAGTTGCCTGACCGGGGTTATGGCACGAGAGCAAGATGGTAAGGAGAAGCTTGCATTGCTGCAGCTCATGCTGTGTAAATAGAGGACAGGCTAAATTCCCTACTGATGGAAAACAGAGCAAACTCCACTCGATGAAAAGGAGTTGAAGCTGCTTCCACAAATAGTGAATTTGGCCCTTGCAGTCTCTCTCTGGAAAATCAGTGCCAAGCTGTTGTTTTCTAAATTTGTTTGCTTCTTGCATCTCTGCCCTTCCATCATGTGAAAAACAAACCAGGCCCATTTGGGGCAAAAAATGAACAGTGAGGGTTTAACAAGGGGGATGGCTCTCCTTGCATATATTAAATGTTCACTTATTTAATATGGGGAATTGTTTTTCCTTCATTTCCTCTATACACCCTCCATTTGACCCTTGCTTCTGGGCCGCAGGAGAGATTCACTCCCCTACAGAGGAAACCATCCAGGGTTTGGCGGAAAATTGAAATCATTTGAAGAAAACTATCCAAGAGATTTCAGGCAGGAAGGTGCCGATTAATCTACATTAAAGTGAAATTAGCCTAATATTAAAACAATAGAAGGGGACAAGGGGGAGATCAGCCCATAATGTCCTCATTAGCCAGCACTGTTCCTGCTAAGTATTCCGTCATGTGATGGTAGCTGTCTTGTTTCACTTCATTAGGATAGGGGTTAATTACAGCCAAGGAGGCAGGTAGATTTGCTGTTTTCACAATCCTTACTGGCCTCCCCCTCCTTTTCTCCCCCACCATTCATAGATGGGCATTTAAGCTCCCCTTACAAACTAATGGTTCTTAATGCTCCTCTATTTGTAATGGCAAGACAGGTAGAACGGGACAATTTTTCAAAGTGAGATGGCCGGAGTGTGTCTTACTTTGAGCTGAGGGGATGCAACATGGGTGGTGTTTGGTTGAGTCAGCTGTTGAAGACACTGTGCCAGACATGCTGCTAGTGTATATTGGCCTATCTCCACTGAAGTCAAACAGAGGATCTGTCTCATTCGTCTTCCTCCCTCAGACATCTTTTTTCTAGTTAGTTCCTGCTGAGCCCCTCTGATGCTTTCTCCCAGCTTCCCCATGGGTCTCTCCATGCTCAGCTCTCTCTCTCTCTCCCAGCTTCCCCAAGGATCCCTTTTAAACTCTTGCCCCAGGCCCATCTGACGTCCCCTCCTTTTCCTTCAGCCTGCTGCTCTGCTCACTTTGAGCTAGCTGTCTCTGAGCTCCGTCCTGTACCTATCTTGCGCTGTGTCTCACTCGCTCTCCCTCCTGCTCCTCCAACGTTCTCTTTCTTTCTTTTGCCAACTCTTGTTTGTTATTTTTATCCTTATGCTTTTTTTTGACCTGTTGGTTGTCAGGTCAGATTGCTTTTAACACAAATCCAGCCAAGCCTCAAGATCCTCGCAAACCAGAGACAGGCACATAATCCACGCACAATGAAGCATGCCAAGGAACCCGCCAAGAAGGTGCCTCTCAGACAGCCTGCAGCCTCACTCAGGGATCTCTCACCATTGTTCACAAAAAAGTGCCTCTGGGCTGAATGGTAGAAAGAATGCAGATATGCTGCTATGCCCCGGGACAGCTTCAGAGATCTAGAGCAAGTAATTAAAGAAATAGCTGCACACATGCAGTGTGCATAAATTCAGGCACCCAGGTACCCAACACGTAAGACGTAAATAACTTTGATTTGTACTGTTATAAGGGCCCTAAGGATCCAGGAATATATTTCCTGACCCATTAGAGGAAGTAGTACCAGGAGGGCTAGTTGTACATAAAGGGTATGTCTACATTGCAATTAAACACCCCTAGCTGGCCTGTCCCCTGACTCAGGCTTCTGGGGCTTAGGCTAGGTGGCTGTAAAAATGCAGTGTAGACATGTGGTTCAGGCTGGAGCCCAAGCTCTGGGACTCTTCTCCCTCCGCCCCCCCCCCCCCCCCCCCGGGGGCCCCCTCCCCCCCCCCCCCCCCCCCCCATGGGGTGCCAGAACTCAGGCTCCAGCCCAAACCCAAATGTCTACACTGCAATTTTACAGCCACCCAGCCCAAGCCCCATGAGCCTGAGTCAGGGGACAGGGGACAACCACGGGTGTTTAATTGCATTGTTAACATACCAAAAGGCTCTTCCAAGGGACTGTGTGGAGCGGTGGCATAGCTAGCAATTTTAATTGTATGCACGCACCCATCTGATTTATTTAGCCCTTGCTGTCACAGACTAGGGTGTGGGCAGTCTGGCCTAGCTGCCAGAGTGGTCCAGCCTAGTGGCTGGAGACGGGGTGGTCTGGCCTAGTGGCTGGAGATGCAGACAAGATCCAGGAGTCAGAGCAGAGGGTCAGGACCAAGGAGTCAGAAACCAAGCAGGGCTGGAGCAAGGCTGGGAACAAGGCAGGCACAGGAGCAATAATAGCTGCAGGCATAAGCAGCTGCTGGTCCAGTGCTACTGCTGAGCTTAAGAGCTATCCTGGCAATGCCACTCAGCCAATCAAGCGATCTGGCCAATTAGGGATTTCAGCTGCAGTTAGCGAGCTGATCCCAGGCCTAGCTCATTCCTGATACTTGGCCACAGCATCCCTATAGCCTCCTAAGACAGACCCGCCATTAAAATGCTGTATAGTTTCTACACACCAGGTACAGGAGTGAGATCGAGCTGTGTGTTAGTGAAAGGAAAGACCAAGTATTTAAAGCCAACCAATAAAATAACACTCCTTTTCTTTCCCCTAAGAAATGTTGCCCTCCAGGAAAGTAAAAATGCTACATGGTGGCATACCCGGTGTATGTGCTCACCTGCACCAGCAATGGGGAGAGGGAATCTGGCTGGAGGCAGTTGGCTCAGCAAGAACTTGACAAACAGAGTGAGCATGTGAACTTAAGTCTGTTAGAGTGGATATTAGTCACATTAGTGGAAGGCACTGTACTGTGAAGCAGCAGGATGGCTCACAAGTGAAAGCTGGATGGTTAAGTTGCAAATAAAATCCATTTCTATTGAACCTTTAAAAGTCCTTATGGATCATTTAGGTCAGAGGATGAGTTCCAGCATGAGCAGCGAGCAGAGGCAATGCTTGCACAGCAAAAAGAGCAGCTAACTTTCCCAGGCCACATAGACATGTATATACATGAATGAGCATGTACACATGCTGCCATCCTTTTCAGCCTCTGACATGTATCCTTAGTATCTGAGGTATAAAAACTCTGGGTTATAAAATAAGGATAATGGGCATAACTGAGTCATAACTCATTTGGCTGTATCGTACATGAGCACCATTTAAAATCCTTGCTAGCCAATATGATTCCTCCTTTTACCCAGTGTGCTTTGCAAATGCACATGTAGCAAGGTGAATAAATGTCATGTCCCCTTCTAGAAGCTGCTTCACAAATAAGTTAAAAACCTGCTATTAGTACCAGTTAGCAGTTAATAATTTGGCTCAAGTGGCAGAGGCCTGTGCTTCTGGAGCTGAAAGTTATATTTTTTTACTGTTCATGAGTATTTGGCCAGCCACTAGGTATTGGCAAGAATGTCCACAATTCCAACCACTTCATGAATATTGGTATGAACTGCTTGCCTGAAAATTTACACTGAAATATGTGTTGTTGGCTATTTGTCCTTTGTTATTCACTCTTCCCTATCACACATCACAACCACTAATAGTTATGAACACCTGAGCCATTTGCGGAAATCAGGGCCAAACAATTCACAGCCAGAAGAAAGGGCTAAATTCGCAATGAGCATTCACAACCAATGACTTCACCAGCTCTACTATGGATGCCATAGAGGGAAAGAATGATCTTAAATGCACTGAAAACAGAAGATAAGGGGGAGATAGGCAGCTTTAACCAGAAAGCTTCGTCAGAATTGTTCTGTAAGGGAAATGGCCTTTTCTGATAAAAGCTTCATAGCTGACATGTAGTTAGTGACATCATGTTTATAGAAGATAAAGATCTGGTTTCATTTGCTACTCCCCATGCCTCCCCACCCCAGTGATGCAGCATCCATCTCTCCTGCACTGACATGGCGTCCATCCCCCTGTGCTTTCATGGTGTCAGTCCCATACGTGCACTGACACACAATCAATCCATCAGCTGTGCAGATACGCCATCCATCCCTCACTGTCCGGGCTGATGGGGCGTCTAGCCCTCCTGGGCTTATGCAGTGTTCATCCTCCCCGCACTGATGTGGCATTCTACCTCTTGTGCTGTGTAGCATCAATCCCTCCTACATTATGCCGTGTCCATCCTCCCTTGCGCTGACACATTAGTCACCTGACTCAAAGGGCACCTATAACTCTCCTTCCATGCTAAGATGCTGCCATCACCTCACACTAGTGCAACATAAACAGCCCTGGATTGATGCAGTGGCCTGGGCCAGGCTGATGCAGTTTCCCTCCCATTTCCCTAGGAGAAGTGTTTCCTTTATGTTGATGCAAAGGGATTTTTCTGCCACCAATGCAGCATGCTTGCCACTTCAGTGATACTCCTTGCCCCCTGCACAGCCAGTGTACCTCTACTTGTGCTGATGTAGTATCCCCTCTTGCTCTAATCTAAGGATACATCCCATTCCCCTTAGCTGGTACAAAAGCCCTTCTGCACTGTTGTAGCCTTCCTGCCACTGGCGACCTGCTCTCAGACATGCCACGCACTGACAGAGCACTCCACCGGCGCTGAGGCAGTGTCCCTCCTCTGCGACGTAGCATTCCCCCACCGATACAGTCTCCCTCTTACAGTGACACAGCATACTCATTGCTCACATGCTCTTTCACTCACTCCCCATCATTGCAGTGTCTCTCCTTTGTGCTGACGCAGCATGCCCCCTGGCCAGATAAAATATCCCTGCCCTGCGCTGCAGCGACCTTCACGCCCACATACTTTTCCTTTGTTCCCTTTAATTAGAAACTTTTTCTTTGTTCCCTTTAATTACTGGGTTTTTTTCCCCTGTCAACCCACATGAGTTATTACCACTACACAGAAGATCAAAGGGCAATAACATTCATACCATATTTAACTTTTGTACTGTCTTTGTGATGGAACATGTTGTTAGTGGTTTTTAAACACATGTTGGTTATGATGCCAAGGAGTATCCTATCTGAAAGAGTATTTTGGATCACAGGAGTCAGGTCCAACGCCGCACTTTTGTTACTTTCATAGCAAGACAACTTGATGATGAATCTTGGTGTCATATGGACACTCCCCTGAACTAGAATTTGGTGTGCATGTGGGTCTATAGGATGTCTAATGCCTCACATTATTCATAATGGCTGAGATTTTTCAAAGCCACCTACTGTATTTGGATTACCAATTCCTATTAATTTTAATGGGAACTGAGCATTCAGATCTCAGCTATGAAAATCTCAGCCACAATATTTCCATGGTAGATGCAGTACTTCTAGGAAAATCTACAGGCAAACAAGTAATAATTCCTTATTGCTTGCATTATTTGTCGGAAAGAAGAAAAAAAACAAGTAATTTAAGAGAAATGTTTATAAACAAGTGACATGAACTAAGAAACACACTATCACTTTCTGTTAACAATACTCTGTATATTTTTAGAACGTCCATGGCACAATAGCGGCTCCCCTAGTGGCCAAAGTAACACTTGCACATTCTGCCATTTACTAACCAAAGGCAGGATCTGATAACGCTTATTGCCATTGTTATCAACAAGTCTAGTCCCAGAAATAAGCACTATGCCTGGTAAGAAGAGTTTGCGGATCAGGCCCCAAGACTTCATAGCTTAGTGGTAAAAATATGAGGTCTTTTATAGGCTGAAACTATTAAGTTCTAATCTTATTAAGGCTTGTATTTTTATTAAAAATGTTTTGTATCCTTTTGCTTTCTGTCTCAAATGTCTTATTACATCTTCTACTCTTATCAGTTTCATTTATCTTTATCATCCTCCCAATATTCTGCATATAACTTTAACAAAAATAATAATTCCATGTGAGAAGAGAAAGCACAATGATCTAAACAATATAGTGCTACATCGAAAGAAAGAAAGTTATAATATTACAAATATCAGAAGTCATCCGACATGATCTCTGTGAAAAAAAAACTTGAGTCAATTCATATGGGATAGATAATAGTAACAAAAAATTAAAGAAAATAACAAAGCCATAATCTAAGATGAAGGTCTGTGCGGTGCTAAAAGTGCTGTTGTGCAAATGCCTATCAGAAGGAAGAGGGCTGTTAATTAACTTTCTGTTGAAGAAACAAAGCATACAGTAGAACCTTGCTAATCTGCATCTGGCTAATCAGCACACATTATTAATTTGCCATAAAAAAAAAAAAAGGCCGTCTCGTCCCACTTCTCAGCAATGGTTTACTAGGGCTACAGTGCGGTCTCACATTACTGAGACTTCATTATTTTGATGAAATACACTCTAGTGAATTATGAACTATCAGCATAGATAATTTAAACTAAATTACACTTGTTAAAATAAATGAACAAAATATATTTTATGAATAATTGCCCTTGCTTTAAAAAAAAAATTGTTGTCACTTAATCCCCAATTTGGAAAGCACTTAAGCACATGCTCAATTTTAGGCCTGGGCATAAATCCCATTGAAGTCAGTGGAATTTGAGCATATGCCTAAAGTTAAGATTGTGCTAAAATGCTTTGCTGAATTGGGACTTTAGGAGCCAATCCTGATCTCAATTATGTCAATGGTCATTTTGCTAATGACTTTATTGGGATCAGGGTCAGGCCCTGACTTGTCAGCTAGAAAAATCCAATAATTCATGGATTGTTCAACCGTTATGCTGAGGAGCTCTTATTCACAAGAGCCCTCCCATTGAAGCCAATGAGACTGTTCTTTGAGTAAGTGCTCCCCAATGTGAGCTAGGATTGCCTAATGAGGTCCATTGATACTCCCGGTCATTCGTGGTAGCTAGCAAGGTTCTAAGCACAGCACGAGGCACTCCACCTGCTGGAGTCCTTACACTGCACAATCAGCCCTGGAGTCTCTTTACCCTGAACAGCTGCATGAAGGCAGTTTGTGTCCAGAAGTGTATTTCCAAAGGGTTGTGTGCACTTACAGCTCACATACAACAAGGTTGTTTGAGTTCTATGCACACTTTCATTTTTCTTTCCCTTTGTTTTTATAAATGGCACATCTGAATTCATGGAAACAAATAGGCTCTTGTCTTGTGTCTGATTTTAGCCTTAACATTTCTCAACAATTTTGTCAACGACATATTTTCTTTAAAAAAATCTGTCTGGTCAGCTATAGATTAAGTGTTACCATTCTCCTAGAATGACACAGTACTACCCCAGTTATGTTTAAAGTTCTGAAGACATCAGAATCATTCAGTTAACTCTGGAGCTTCATCTAACAGTGGATTTATAATGCAAGTGATTCATGCTGGGGAACACTGCCAGATTTCAGAGGAGGACATTTCAGATTGACAAGATTCAGAGAAATGGAAATCTGCTCTGTATGGGTATGTGTTATACCTATTCATGGGTATATATATCTTATGTATGTATCTCGGTGGTGCTAATATCTATCATACCTTGCAGAACAATGTGATAAATTGTGGAACAGTACCTACCTATTATACATGTATATTCACATGCATATGGTCCAGTGGATAGGCCACTGGAAACCTGGATTCCCAGATCTCCCATTAACCTGCTCGGTGACCTTGGGCAAATCACTTCACCTCATGGTGTCTCTGTTTCCTTCCCCACCTTTTATCTGTTTAGGCTGCGAGGTCTTTGAAACAGGGACACTAACTGTTTATACCATGCCTGGCACAATGGAGCCCTGATCCTAGCTGGGACCTCTCAGCTCCACTGTAATACACATAAGAACAAAAATAAATAAAACACCGTCACAGACACCCCGCAGTACCTAGATAGAGACAAACATATAAGGGCTCAATCCTGCAAGGAGTTAAGCACCCTCACTTCCCACTGATGCCAGTGGGAGATGCAGATGCTCAGTACCTCTCAGGATTGAGCCCTAGGGATATGTCTACCTTGCATTGCAAACTTGGTCTGTGGGACCCGAGCTTGAGGACTCGGTGCTTTCAAGCCCATGCTTTCAAGCCCATGCTTTTGCATCCACACTGCATTGTCAAACCTGAGCTTCCAGTCGCTGGACCTGGGTCCTACAGCCATGCTAACACGTCCATACTGCACTGCGCAAACCTTCTGACTCAGGTTTGCTGCTTGAGCTGCATCTGCACTGCAAAATGATACGGCTTGGACCCAAGTTACAGAAGGACTCGGGCTCTGACCCACGCCCCTAGGAGGATCCTAGGTCCAGCTCCTGACCCAAGTCAGACTGATTTGTGTGTGGATGGAATGGGAGCCCAGGCTCAAACTTGAGTCAGAGCTGGGTTTAGTGTGCAGTGTAGACATGCCCTATGTAAGCACAAAGACTAGGTCCTATAAAGATAGGAGGTTTAATCCAGCCCTGAGTAACACCTCTGGGCACAGGGCCATTGAAGATGATGGAAGATTCATCTAGAGGGGAGATGTGGCAGTGCATGATTCTTACAAATCATCAATGCAGTCCCAAATGTGAACAATGCTGGCTATGGAGACTGCTGCCAGGACACCTGATTCAGCACATCACTGGGTGACCCAACAAGGTGGCGAGTCACAGCACTGGTACAGGTGTCTGTGGAGCCCCAAGAGCAATTTAAACCTGGTCTTTGCCAGGTAGTACTCCTGCGGGAGGGTGGCAGTGAAAGAACTGCCTTCATTCCCCTGCAGGTGAATCTCCTTGGACCACAGCAGCTTCTACTGATACAAGAGAGTGCAATTTGCACATCCCGCCACCAGCAGGGGCGAATCAAACCCTTTCAAATGGTGTGTGTGCGAGCTATCACATCTTAAAATAGCTGGATGGATAAAAACCTGGCATTAAAAAGCTGCAGATGCTTCGTGGTCAACTGTGGAAAGCACTTCATTTAGCAGCTCTTCATTATATACTATTTAAAGCTGGTATAGTCTCTGTATTTCGCTTCCTTTTTTTAAAATGTTATCACTGGAGATATAAGAGTTTACTTGGTCCCACTGCCTATTCCTCACATGAATTCAGAATCCTGTTTGTCACATCATAATTGGTTGCTATGGAAATGATCATGATGCCACAAACAGAGGATGACAACTTCCAGTGGGGCAGGAGCAGCCAGGATAGACAAACTCTTAAAAACAAGGACCCAGTTGACATGAAAATAAGAGAAATAAAAAATATACGTGAGACTGTAGACAGGAGAATTATTTCTATAAATGCTGTATACAGTTTTCTTGTGGAATCATTAGCCCTTTAATAGGAAAAAAAATGCAAAGGTTTTCAGTTGCCTGCTCTCTCTCTCTCTCTCTCTCTCTCTCTGGATCCCCACCTTCATAATGGCAGCCCTGTGGTGTAGCTGTTGGTCCATGCTGAAGCAATAGAAGATGGACTGTTGACCCGGGAAGATAGGACAGGACACAGGGGAAATGAATACCAGGACTGTCACAGTACATGCACACATGCTGAAGAGAGAGTGGAAATTCTCATCAGACAAGATTGAGGTTGATGGATGGCACTCCCTCCACCTATCAGTGGCTTTCACCTCTATCTGTCTCTGCTAACTTATTTTTTCCTCATTTTTGTCTGCAAGTCTCCTTCAGCTATTATTTTGGTGGTTAAAACCATTCCCCTTCCTTCACAGTGCTCTCATTCATTCTGGAAGATGGGCCTTTGATATGGAGCTGGACACAGGAATCCATTCAAAAGAGAGTCTTGCTTAAAGTCTCCCACCTCCACCTGGAGGCTTCCCCCTGAACTGTCCTCCTTCCATTATTATGGAGGTTCAAAAATCTGTTTGGGAGGTTTTTGTTAAGCATTCTTCCCTCCATTTCAGGGGCTTGGGTGGGTCCCTCTTAAATCAGTAAACTGCCACACGGCGGCAGGGATTTGTAATTATTTTATACACTATTATCTACATAACACAAACCCTTCAATGCCATTCAATGTAATCAGTTTTGCTATACCACAAGGGAGCTCAGACTGGGAATGTTGGAAAGACTGGCAGCAGAGGTCAAATGGGAAACAACTCAAGTGGTAGTATTTTATCAAAGCTGTGTCTACAATCCCATGTGCTACGCACAATTGTAGAGCAGCTGGCTGTTTGTGCTAAAGTTAAATTGTTATCTCTCTGCTGAGGTGAATCAGGGCATTTCACACAATTCACTCTTGGAATTACAGTTTCCATCCTCCAGTCTGCAGACTCAGGATAACAGTGCTTTAGCAGGTCTGATGATTTTCTAAAAATTAGACATTTTTTAAAATGAAAGCTTGAATTCTGCAGAAAATAATATGGGTCTTTAGAAAAATATCAGAACAATGTGCTACCAAGCAACAGCTCGATTTGCTCCCCCCCCCCTCCCGGCCAATGTAGTTATGCAATAGGGAGTAGAATTTTAGGGGATTAGGATATTATAATAGAGCACCAGGACAGTTCAATCTAGTTACTTTCTAGAGAACTAGAAGGAGCTTTAGACACTGTGAAAGGGTACTTACCTGGTTACTAATACAGGTGTGCCTATGCAAATAAGAATATGTAATGGCAGAATGGGAGTGACTATGCTAAGACTTGTATTATGCCTCTGAGCATGCCCAGCATAAAAGAAATACACTTCTATCTCAATATAACGCTGTCCTCGGGAGCCAAAAAATCTTACCGCCTTATAGGTGAAACCGCATTATATTGAACTTGCTTTGATCCACCAGAGTGCGCAGCCCCGCCCCCCGGGAGCACTGCTTTACCATGTTATATCCGAAGTCGTGTTATATCGGGTCGCGTTATATCGAGGTAGTGGTATATTTCTAAAGCCTAAACAGACTTGGACTGAGACAAATGCCTCATTTCTTGACAATCTAATTCCTGAATGCTATTAAACCTTACAGTGGGCAAACCTCTAAAGAGCCTGACGTTAGTTTGAATAGGTACCCAGAAATCTGTATGCTTAGCCAATCTATTTACACCTTATGGACTCTGCAAAGATGGGCTGAAAATGTAGTGAGTACAAGCTTCCTCGGTTGGAGGATTTCTGGTATTTCCTGCTTATGATTGCATTGCTGATATTCTGAGAGCCACCTTTCTTACAGTATTTGGCATGTTTGCTGTCAGACCTACCAGGACTCCCCTCGGGTATCCCCCATTAAGACCACTCATGAAAAAGCAATCAGTCATAAAA